>NW_003803379.1:582957-746161 GCF_000255335.2 Galendromus occidentalis
CTCCGTTCGAGCTCTTACAGAGAAAATATATGAATCTCGAGCGCTCCCGGTGTTGCACCGAAAAAAGTGAAAACTCCCTGAATAGAAGGTGAATCAGTTTGGGTGTCTGGGAGGGGGGCAGCTCAATCCCGGAATTGATTGGAGAACCCCGACCAGGAAATCGGCGGATATTTTGAGTCGATACAGTTCAGTTCATTCAGCCAACGGAC
Source organism: Galendromus occidentalis (assembly GCF_000255335.2). Lineage (NCBI taxonomy): Eukaryota > Metazoa > Arthropoda > Arachnida > Mesostigmata > Phytoseiidae > Galendromus > Galendromus occidentalis. The sequence goes on from NW_003803379.1 coordinate 583,167, forward strand.
CTTTTGTTGCGTTATATTCGGACAATCGGAAACGAGCCTCATCTGCCGCCCTGACGGCCTTTCCGGTGGGCGGGCGGATTGCCGGGCAGTTTGCGGCTGGCATGGAATCATCGGTTGTTTGGATGCGCTTTCGGGAGCTTTACGCGCTCCCTCCTCCTTCGATGGACTGTTCCTTGGATGGTTCAAAGGTCGTAGCACCCGGATCTGAACCAGAGTGGCTCTTCCCTGGGAGTGGAATGCGAAGATTCTAAACCCCCACGTGTCGATCCGCTGGCGATGATAGCCCTGATCTCGCTACGAAACTCTCCATCGGAGTCGATTCTGGGCACCCCTCGATGAGCGGGGTGTGGGGATTTTCCCGGTGTTTGTGATCGGAGTATGCCGTCTCTCTCATTCACCGTTAGCTCCCATCCGAGATGGGGTTTGTTAAGATATTGCCGTTTTCCCGGGCTAGAGGTTCAGGGAAGTCAGGACAGGTGGGGGGGGGCGGTGGCGGGATATGCACAACGAATGAGGAAAGTCTTCGCTCCATTTGATAATTCACTCTCTGATTGGGGCGCGATCGAATGTTCATCAGTTTCGTCGTCATAGGCTGCATGAACGGCCTTGCCTGCTCACTCTGCCTGGCAGTCAGCAAGCGAGCTTCAGCCCGATTGCTTTCTCGGCAGCGATAAAAGCGATCAAACGCACGGCATCAAAATCCACTTTGCTGCCATCGGCGTCGCCGCTGCTTCTGCTGCTCGCTTCGCTTTTGCTTTCTCGCTAACAGCGGCGGCAATCAATGATGAAATGTGAGGCCTTCACAAGCCTCCGGAATCAAACCTCGGGTTGGGTTTGTTGTTGGCTTGTTTTGTTCGGCTCGTTTTGTTTGTCCTCTTCATGCAGCAGCCTGGAAGCCAGTCAGTCGACCGACCGTCCAGACAGGCCGACAGACTTACGAACGTTCGGTCGGTCGGTCAATCGGATGACAATGAAGCTCAATGATCTTGGCGGCGGCCGCCGCAACAACAGCAACAACAAAACGAAGTAACAACACAAACCCGTCGCAATGACGAGCGAGCGATCGACCGCTCGGCCGATTGATCGCCTACCTGCCCGTCTTATTCCACATTGAACTGAATACGAGCTCTGGGTGACTGTCGGCAGCATCGATCGACGTAGCTTTGTCGATGGACGGATCAGAGCTTAGCCTTCAACGGAAAACGCCTTTGACACCGTTGTCCAAGCCGCTGCCGCAGATCCTCCCGGGTAGATATTTTGAGTCGAACTCAACGACTATTACGTGACGTCGATCGAAGCTGGCTCGCTCCGATTTTTAATGATGCCTCGAAAGCTGGACTGTAACGAGAGCTGGATCTTGAGCTGATGATCTCCTTCCTCCTTCGGCATTTGTTTTCCTCCGCTCATGCTGGTGTAACCCCTGCTTGACCAGTCTGGCTTTTCGTATTGAAATCCACAGGAGAAAAGCTCCTCGTCCTCGATTGTCGGAGGGAGTTCCTGGACCATGCGAGGGGAGATACGTACAGTCACACGAAGGTGGGAAACGACAGACGATCGACGCCTCGAACTGCGAGGAAAAGGAGATTCTGTTCTCGGTCGTTCATGTCTTGACTGGACCATGTAGGCTTCACGTCGTTTTCTCTTTCATTTTTTTTTGTACTTTCCTCCGTTGATGCTCCGTCGAAAACGTTCAAAAGAAGGAGCGTCGAGAAAACGAGGAGAAGATGACGGGGACGATGGAGGAAAAACGGCGACGTTACGGACGTAACGACGACTCGGAGATGGGGCAAAAGGCGGTAGGCATCTGTACAAGCGAGCAACCGGTTTGACAGGATGAACCCGTCGGAGCAAAAGCATGCGAGCCAGGCAACGAGCCGAAGCAGCAGTTCACGGATGGAGCGGTGCGTCGATCGGCTTGTCTAGGGATCAATCGATCGTCGGAAAGCCCATCGGCAATCCGGGTAAAAGATGATAGAAAACGACGAAGAGCAGTCACCGGTCGGATTAACATCACCGCATCACCCTAATTATCGAATTAAGACTAATCACGACGTGGGATGAGCACCGATCGACTGCAAACACAAGCAATAACGACGCCAACTACAGCAATCACTTTCGGTTTCGTTGTTCAGTAGTCAGTGGAATCGCTCACACTCTATGCACGCTGGGCAGGTACTTGATGAGCACCCACGACGAGTAGCCGCAAAGTACCGCTAAGGGGTGGAAATTCGTCGTGGAGCAGAGGATGTCGAAAGTCTGAGCATGGGATCTGACGTTCTGCCGCAGTCGAGAACGTATTGATGATACTGCCGTTGAAGAATTCCATTACGGATGTAATCCATCCAGCAAAACGAACGATTCTTCTTAGGGAATGACGAGTCCGACAAAAGCCGGGCGAGGATCTCCGATCCCGTCTCGCCTGGGCTCGAGCGAGGTCGGGTCTTGAACTCATGAGAAATCTCAACCTTCGAGGTGAAAAGGAAGAGAGGAGGGGTCGAGCGAAGCGGGTCTTGACAGAGAAAAGCGATGATGTTTCATCTCCGCTCATCGGTTAGCGTTCCCATAGCTCCTGCAAAAACGAACATTAGCGAAACGCGGTAGCCGCGTTAAGAAAGTAATGGAGGATTTCGCTGCGTGGCTCTACCGCCTCCCACCTACCTTGGTTTCTATCGCAGAAAAAAACCGCCTGAAGAAGCATGGAGCAACAACAGTAAGCATCAGTTATCGGCGGAGAAACAAAACAAGCTCAAGAACAACCGATGCCGGCCGGCAAGAGACCTATTATCAAATATTAAGTGCCGACCCAAGGAGACAGGCGGCTATTCGACCGGGGAATCTTTCACCGTATTATCTATTCGCAAGAAAGTGAGTTCGGCGGCTCCCCCAAAAGTGACTTTTACTCCCAATTAGATGTGTCCCAGGTTTGGGGATGAGTACTGCAGATACGTGAGACGAAACCCGACGCAAACTAGGCGGAGTTGCATCGAACAGTAAGACGATGAAACGAGCCAGAGCGACGGTTCCGATTTCTCCTCAGCTAGAGACCCCTCCGAAGCCCACGACTAAGCTACGGACCATTTGCGATGTCCTTTGAAAAGTACTAGTCGGTGGCTCCGCCAGACGGAGGATATTTTCCACTTTTCCATTGACCAAGCCCTCCCACTCAGAATAGCAAGAAATTCTGAGGCGTTCCGGCTGGACGATCGCAAGTTATGTCCGATGTATTTCCCACAGAATCATAATTAGAATTAAATCTATTTCACCGAGCTTCGGGACTCTCGAGAACGGGAGCCGGGACCTCCGAGGGGACTCAGGTCTTCCTGCCGGAAGCCCGTGAGCTGAAGCGATCGCTCGAGTCTGGACCTGAATCCTCATCCAGTCACAAATTGCAAAGAGCTTCTGCGCATTCGAAGCTGTTCCTCCCGTTCGGCTCGACCACCTCATTTGCCGGCTTGGACTATATGCTAATGCCTGGCGCTGGCTCAGATCGTTTTGTGCTTGACTCGCAACCTGTGGGCGCAGACCATTAATTTTTCATATTCAACATGCCGCTCGACAAATTGCTGTTTTGTTTTCGTGTTATTTCCTTAGGGGGGTACCTCTGTGAATGTTACACCGCAACGAAAGCCCTTCCCACGTTTCGGGAAGCTCCCGTCTGACAGCCAATCAGTAACTCATTTATTTAGATAGCCAGCCAACGTTCCGCGATTCTTTTTTTTGCGTTACTCGGGAACTTCACTAAATTCAGGACTCATTCCCAAATCCGCTGTTCGGATGTGTTTTTATTACAGGAATCAGGCGCGTGTACATTTGCGTTTCCTGACGACGCGCGAACGCCTCTTCATCTGCTATGATTATCTTGCCGAGCCGCTGGCGATTCAGATGCTGCCGTACCGGTCTGCCGTCGGACTTCCACGTCCTGTTGCCACCGGGCAGACCATCGTTTCACATGCCGCCGACCATGTATCCTGCAGAATGATGGAGGACGCTGTCTCTCGCGTATAAGGATCCCACGGAGATCGAATTCGGAATGAACGACAACTTGTGGGGAACAGAACTGATAAAACCCTCAGGACATGGCGCAACGGGGCACAGGAAACCGAAGCTCACATCACGGCGCGCTTTTTCTCCCTCGTTTGAGTGAGTTCCTCGCCGTTCATTCTGATGGCAGGGGCGATGAAGTCGTTCAAGCGTAGTGTCAGTCTTCCTGTTCGAGTGACTGTCATTCTGTTTGTCTAAACGAGCCGATGTTCGCATGTTGAAGCACTCACTTGTCTCTTATGAAATGTTTAGGGTTGTAAATCCTTTTCTCCCTTTCAGACGGCAGCAACAGCCCTGATGGCGATGCCGGCGACCGCTCGTTCACATTTTGACAACTTCCGTTGGCTTACGCGTTGCGCGACATTTCTCGTCCTCCATTGTGTCGTTCGCTACCGCTCAATCCTTCCTTACGGTGTGGCGGAAGGCTGAATGGAATCATCGGACACGCTCACCCCGCACCTGGTTGGTCACCTCACTGGGGGAAATCGGGAAATCTGCACCAATCTCGCGGTCCGGAGGTGTGGAAGTTTCGCGACGCTGTACGTGACCGTCGAGCTCAATTCCGACAGTGGGCTGAGTCTTCAAAAACGATCTTGTTTGGCACCTTCGAATGAAGTGTTCACTAAGCTCACTTTTCGAAGCTTGGCTTCCCGCTTGCGGTCCGTAGTTTTTTTTTCGACGTAAATCCCCTGTCTGAGTCGCACAGATAGATGAGCGGCGAGCCATATGGAACTTTGAGGGGAGCTACGTAACGGATTCCGAGACTACAGATCTCAGCAGAGCGATTAGAATCTTCTCACCTTCTGTCTCCAGCTGACTCGAGAGTCACGGATTCTTCGACTTAAGAGAATCCGCACCTCGGAGTCTTCCTGAGGAGAGAGTCATCGAATGAGTTCGACGAACTTAAGAATTCGCTTATTCAACTAAATCGGTGGAAGTGTGTGGAACACCAGAGCGTGCCCGCCGCTTCGCTCGCTTCGAAATATCCCGGGGGCATTCATCACAGCGAGGATCGACACGAAAATGATTTCGAAGGAGCTGACCCTGGTTTAGTGTCTAAGTAAGCTTAATCCGTCGTCTCGATTCAATCGTTTCCACTGCAGCTTCGATGATCTCCGCAGGTCATCAGTGACCGCCACACGATGGACTCGAACCAAGCTCATCGGGAAGCAGCTAGAGGAAGCTGCGAAAGCGAATAAGCAAGCAGTCACCGTCCAGCGAGTGGAAGGTCCGAGGAACGCACCCTCGCCACGACGTCGAGGTCCCAGGACCCTCTCGAGACACTCCTCTCCAATTAGGGATTAGTTTGACTGTCATAGACACCCTCTCCTCAAAAGCATTCAATACAATTCCGTTCAATATAAACCCGAAACTTCTCCGAGTCAACGCGACTAGATCTGATGAGTCGACACTTTCAGTACCTCACTCTATGTGATCCTGACGGAGCCCCGCATACACTAGAGATCAGGGAGTTCCCTGTGATCGATCGGAGAGCCCGCAGTCTGAAATCTAAGTTCGGTATCCCATCACGATTTCGATGGTTTCGAAGCTGGAACAGATGAGCTCCGAAACTGAGTGTCCATCGGTCGAGCGACTCAACGCTGTCAGTCCCCACCAAGAATGATGCTGAAGTCGATCATTTCACCCGTAAAGGATTCTGGTCGGCGATTGGCGAACATTGGAAGCTTCCGAAGTTCGAAACCCGAGATGCTACGCACCGTGGAGAAGTTTGAGACCTTCGAGGCCATGATCAGATTCCTATGTAGATAGTAGATGATAATTTGTCCCTCTTCACAACGCATAGCTACCACAGTCTGCGTGAGTCGGGGTTCAAGCCGTCGGATAACCACCATCTTCGATCTGACACCAATTAATTTGTGTCCGGATTTCGTGACTCCGAGAATTCCATCGATCTCCTCAGTAGGTATACGTATATGCCTTTCCCATGTGAACTCATACGGGGGACGCTTTCGAAGCTCCCCATCACGTCGCTTGAAGTCCGTGCTCTTTTTTTCTCAACGGACAACTCGTCGACGAACGAGACCGCATGTTGGTGTGGAACCAGTGATTCAGAAAGAAGAAGTGCGAAACATTCACGGCACAATTGCCTTCGGTGATCGTGATTTCCGTGAACAACGTAGGCCTTCCAAGTTCTCCGACTTTTTGTGTGCTGCAACGAAAACTTATGAAATTTTGTCGTTCATGAATGATAGCTTAACGGCCTTCGGCAGGCTCTCGCTTGAATAAACGCGAAAACTTCGCGCTCTCTTCTTGTTCCATGCCGTCATTCGTCACCGGGAAACGACCGATCTGATTCTCATGGACGGCGACGCGATCCCATTGTGCCTAAATGCTAAACAACGTATAAGAGTGGCACAGTCGAAAAATTCGGCCACTTTCACTTCACGCGGTCGAATAGAGCCGAGCTGAACCCGCCGAACAGACGGATAGACGAGCCGAATTGCATTTGTGTAGCGTACGTTATACACGACAACCTAGACGAAAACGGCAGCAGCGGCGGCAGCTCCGGCAGCTTTTGCCACGCACTAGCCGTGGGAACTGTTGGCGGTGGGAGCATCCGATTCGAGCGTTGTTGTCGATGTCGCCGCCATCGTTCTTGCAGCAATGTTGGGATGAAACACGGCGGACGAGAGACACACACACTTACGAGCACCGATTCGGACGAGCCACTAGAAGTGTACAATTTACGGGGCGAACAGGCGGACGTTTGCGTAATAAAAGATACGCTCCACTGCTGCATGGGGAAAATGCAGACGATAGTCTGCAGAATTAAGGGAGCATCGAGCTAACGAAGTCTCGATCAGGCGTACGTTCGCTCAGGCTGCCAATCGGCGCTCGAAGCTACTGAAGAATAGTACATACGAGTATACTTATCATTGACACATAACTAATGATCGGTGGCGCTGCTATCGCATCCGTGCGGACTGAGAGGTGAGGCTGATCGAGAGCTGCCCTCAGAGGGCTGAGATGAGGCGTCGCATCGATCGCCGTCGAGAAGAACCTACATATTCCGCGTCCCATTATCCCACATTCTTGAAGTCCCTGCCGAAAAACCCGATTGCTCTCGGAACAAGAATCTGGAATGGAGCGAGCGAGGTCTCCTCGTCGCTGGAGCAATAAAAGTCTTCCTTGACATGGAGCGAGATCTCTCGGCTGATTATATAAGGGTGTTTTTCCCCTTAGTAGGCCTCCCAGATTCCTAGAAGGATGCAACCTGTCTGGATGCATTCGACAGTCCTCATATTAGCGGCCAGACGCTGCACCAAGATTCCCGACAGCTGATCCCGAGGTTATCGGGGCGGCAGTGGGAGTTCGGAGCCTGGGGACCTCGTCACCAGAATCTCTCCGGATCCGGGCGAAACGGCCGTCTTCCTATCCCCCCATTATTCATCGATGGTTGACCATCTGAAAAATGAACTTCATTTCATCCCTGACGAAGTGAGTCAGCTCTACACGCAAGAAAGCTTTCTGTCACCCGGCGTTGAGCAGAAACATATTTCCGAATGCTTTCGTTCGCATCTTCCAATGTTTGTCGGCTCAATGCTCCGATGCCTCTACTGGGAAGTCTAATCGCCCGTTCCGTCGGATATTTCGCTGACGTCGATGATAGGAGCACTCGCCGACACAGGAAGATTATTGTTTCCCACAGACGTCTCTCGGTGTCTGTGCTTTCCTCCTACGGATTTGTTTTTTATTTTTTGTTCTCCTGGAGTTTTTGTTTCATTTTTGCTTTGACATCATTGCACCGACTTTCGGTTCGGCCATCTTGTCGCTCTCTTTGTTCCAAGTGCCCTTTGACTCGTCTCCCTCTACATTCAAGAGCGACTTCGGCTTACATGCCTGTTTTCTCCCCGCAACAAATATCATAATGATGACAATAATAAATGTTATTCAGGTCGTTTGCATTACTACTGGATCGCTTTCACTCCCAACGACCGTCTCGCAACGGATCATTGACTTTGGCGATCCACTCTGTCGCATTGTTGACCAGTTGTTGAATGAAATCGTTTTCCGGGCGAGCTTGGAACGGATGACGTCAAGCAATTTTTGTCCCGTGATTCGCAACGACGAAAAGCCATCAACAATGCAGCACCGGCCGCTCCGCTGCTACCGAGTGCGTCAACAGCTCGAACAGCACCAGCGAACAATCCGCGAAACGTTGCTTCACTCCATGGAATCATGAGTTTGTGAACACAAGGCTTCTGACCGGGGTTTCCTTTCGAGATTTGAGAGCCTTTTACACCGTTTACTCTTCTCTTTCGCGCCACCATGTGGATGAAACGAAGGACGTTTTGAGAAATCCTGACCGTTTGCTGTCAGATACTGCGAAAAAGCACGGTGCCTATGACTCCGTGCGATCGCATCATGTCGCTTCGGAGCGTGCCCATGATGGGACGAAATCACCATCCCGAGTCGCACCGAGTGCTCACAAGCTCGCCGGAGTCGGAAGCAGCGGCAGGATTGTTTTCGGTTGCTCTAAAACAGGTGGGGAAGCCAAATGGCAATGTTTGCACCGGTCGGCGACGCCGCCGTCGCCGCTCCTGATTGCCAACGCAAAGTTACAGAAGCGTTGGTGGCAGCGCAAGAAACAGGCGATGGAATTCAAACAGCTGTACGCGTCGCTTTCAAGTAAAAATGAAGAGAAAAAGCGAACAATTCTTTTCCTCCCGGTAGCTCGCTCCATCTCTCCGCGTCTGCCTGGAGAACTTCAAACCGTGAAGGGAACGTCGTGCGACAACAAACAGACTTATGGATGAGCGAAATTCGACGCCTTCGACGACACTAAAAACGCAACGCATATCAAATCCAAATGGGCAAAAAAAGGTGCTGCTGCCAGCCGCAGGGAAGTAGCGCGAATCATTTTGAATACGGGGTGAATCTCCAGAACTAGTTCTCGGCTCGGGCTGGATTTCCATACAGCGCAGAAATAGTCCACTCAGAAGTATTGATGGGAATCCTGGACGGCAGATCAGCAACCCATATACCTGTGGCGAATCCGGAGAATTCCAATGAGGAACTATCGACTGGGACGGAGTTCAAGCACCCCGATCGGTATCTGTTCCTCCCGGACATGAGGTCTGTCGAGTCCTGCTTCACTATGAGAAGTCTCCGCGGTGGGAACAACAGGCTCCCAGACTCCATGCTGAGACTCGACTCGAGCCCCCCTTTCCGAGCTATGGTAGAATGAATATTATATTTGAACAGAGTGAATAGTTATCCATCTATACTCCGGCGCCTAAGGAGATGTGTGACTTGGCGAGTGACGTTCCTTCGGAGTACCTATCGAAGGGCTCAAAAACTGAGGTTTCAGATGACGTGAGTCGGTCGATGCGACTGGTTCCTTAGGTCTTCCGATCATCACCGTCATCGTCTTTCGAAATCGGTCGTTGAAGCCACGGAGCATTTTCTGGTCGGCCTGAACCCGACGTCCGTGGTACAAGCCAGCGAAAGTATTATTTCACCTTTCTCTTCCCTGGTTTCAGTTTCGTTCGGCCGGCGTAAAGGAGAAAGAGCCGGCTCGTCGTGATGGAAGCCCTCTGATCGCGTGCGGCGCCATCTATGGCTGAGTCGGGAATCATGCCTCCGCACACTCTTGACAAGGTGAGGAGCAAATGCGACCGATGGGAGAGATCAGCCGCGAGCGATTTCGGGAAAGAGCGAAGGAAATCACCGGCATAACTTGCTGTTTGCAGAAAAGTGACGTGCACGATACTTCACGGCTGGGAGTAGCGATTCGGAAGTTTTAAAACGTCGCCCGCTCGCCGTGAGGCATCAATCACGAGCAACAAGACACATTGGGTCTTCAGCTGACATAATACAGCCTGGAAACGTGCAAGGACGCCCCTCTACGAAGAAGGTTATACACCGAAGGCGATACCCGATCTGGGACTGCCGTGTTGCGGCTCCCATTCTTGAATCATTTCACGTGAAAGTAGAATCAGGCCCAGAAAATGCCGGCCGCTCAGTCCACGGACCAATCAGGCGATAAAAAACTCGCTCAGTGTCCAATCCTTCGGTAAAATGTCACAGGCTGTCTGTCGAGAAACGAGAAAATGCCTCAGGACGGCGAGTCTCGAGCTCCGTCGAAAAAGAAGATCGTGAAAGTCGAGTGCTTATATGAGGACAACATGCACGTTTATTCATCACTTCATTAGGTTCGGGCGCGGACCTTCACGATGAAATCACCATCGCACGTCAGGAATCTGGAAGGGGAAGCGAAGTTTCCCGGGCAACCATCAACATTCCGCGCGTCGAGTAAAATAATCCGAGAACGATTTCGAACTGCGACGCAGATGACACGTTGCGGAGCAGGCTTCCGAAGTTTGCTCGATGCTCGGAACGCTCAAGTACCGGAGTAATGGATGGCCCTGTGCCGGAATACTTCTACTCGAGATAAAAGTCAGCCTCATCATTTTTGCTGATTGTTCCGTCGCGGGTCATGTCCTTGAAAATCAAAATGACCCTTTAGAGTTTTTGTTTCAATTGCCCGAGGCAAGTGAAGACAAAACTTCGAGGCACAAACTCTGTAATGGTGCGCGGCCAGAGATATGAATCAAGACAATGAAGATAACGCTGGGAGGATGTTTTCGAGATACTTGCGAGGTCGCCCTCACGATTCCGAACCAGTAAGCGCTTGGTTTCCGCTTGAGACTCTCTCGATTCCCCCGGAAGATTGAAGGACAGGAGAGCGAGACTGGGAGGACGTCAGCGTATCTCGCGGAAGTCCCGGATCCAGACTCGGGACCGTCCAGAGAATTGAATCCTGTGAATATCAGCCGTTGACCACGTGGTACCCTCTGACAGAGGCAATCTATCAGGAAGACGCGAAACCGCGTGCATTCGGCAATCTCTTCACCCTGCATCCTTCCGAACACCGGGGGAGCTAATAAGAGACACGATTTTGAGGATGTTTCAAAAGTCGACACAGTCCGACGGACGGCAACGGTTAGGGTAGCGAATCTCCTTTTCGCATTTGATTTTTGCTTAGATTCTTCGCCTCTGGTTTTTGCAGACGAACATTCGTCCTTCTGTCGTGAATTTTTCTCCCAACTCAGCGATAGAGTTTTTCGTGGTATCCCCTTAGCGGCCTGACGGCTCATTTATTTTGGGTCAATGATTTCCTTCAGCGCGGCTTGATGCAGAAAGGTTCGCGGTGGCGTTGCGACGGCGTTTGCGGTTGTGCCTCGAACCATTGGCTTAGTTTTCACTGCTCCTTCCCGAAAGTTTTTCTCTGCCATCACATCTAGCGGGCTCACAGATAACGGCGGGAAATCAGCGATTCATCAACTTCAACCCTTGCTTTTTTGGAACGGCAGCGTCAACATTCAGGTATCATTTGAAATCATAGGAAGCAAGAAGTTCAAGCGAGACCCTATCGGGGCACAGGAGCGAAGATGGTCGCGGCAAAAATAACTGTGAATCATCGCCGTATTCGGTGTGAGGGAAGCTATTTTCACGGTGCGCTGCTGCTGGTTCCCTCGCGAGCACGTGGCCGACTGACGATCGGTGTTTGATTCGGTCGACTTTTAGGCATCAGGCCGCCTGAAATACCATCCAGAATGCAGTGAAGTTTCGTCGCCGTCTCTGAATGCCCATGACGATATTGCCTCCGCCGATGCCGTCGTCTACATATGATCATCTAGATGAGGTTCGTCCTTAGCCGTGTCGTTCGTGCGTCGGATCGTTCACGCCGTAAGGGCGTTCATCGCGTCGACGTCGCCGACGATATGCCCGGCGACGCGACTCACATAGCTATCGAACGAAATATCAGCTAAAGAGCAGCAAACGGGCCGCTAGGGCAAACATTGTTTTGCGCGGAACCCAGCGGTTCAAGTCACCCGACGCGTGAGTTTTATTGTCGTCATTATTGGGCAATCCCCCGATTCCAGTACCTCTCACAATCGGTCGGGAATGGGAGGGTTTTTGCCTCGGAAGAAACAAATAGACCCGAAAGGGAAAGACGGAGCACCACTCGCGCAGAACACAGGAGGGACTTCGATTCTAGAATGCAATCTGTAGCCCCCTAGGCAGACCGCCCGGGTTCAAGGCGAGCAAGAGGCTCTCCCTTCGATCGAGTCATACACACTGCGGGAGCGGTCGCGCGAATGCAGAAGGACGTCACTCGGCGTCACTCAACATCATCACGCTCTGTCAGGTGGGCGGGGTGGCTGCGATCTGGCCGACTGACCCACACACCCCAGGCGAAGGTGACCCTTGCGACGCTCATCGGCCGGGGGAACGGTCGCTGACTGCTAAGTACTCCTGTGCAGCACTTCGAGCTGTGCGTTCAGTATCCGCGGCCACATCCCTCAGACAAGCGTCCTTCCGATAAGAATTACAATCGGTCATTCCTGATCTGTTCGGAAAAATCGATCGCTCGGACTGAAGTGAAACAGCGTGTGGATGACCACCGCCGTACGCCACCGCGCCTGTCGTGAGAACTACGTGTCTCCGTCAACGAAACTTCCAATAAACAGCTTGAAGTTAGTTATTTCAAAGCTTGGAAAGATCTCCAACGATTGTCAATGTGTCTCTCCCGCGGTTCCCGTATCACTCACTCAGCCCCGTAGTGGAGGCCATCGACGTCGACCCCTCGATGCAGGCAATACCGTGGCGCTGAGAGCTACCGACTGTGTGGGATAAACTGTTCATTGTGATGTCTTTTCACGAACATTCATCTCAGGAATGGAAAATACTTCCGCTTCCTCCGTTGTGGTTGTCGTACTCGTCGTGGTTGCTCGGGAAGTCTCACGGCTCGATGGAAAAAAAACATATTGAAGTTTGTCGTCCGCTTCTCGAGCGTTGTTCGCCGTTGTCTCGCCGTTCAATCGGGCTAGCCGAACAGCGGGTCGCTTGGACAGCCCGCCGTTGGTCCGACCGACCGAACGAACGAACGACCGAACCGACGGCGATAATCGTCCGCTACAAAGGGCTGTCAAAGAAAGTGAGGTGACATCACGCTGACTGACACCGACTGGATGCGCTTGTTTATCGCGGAAGATACTAATAATTATTGTTGATCGTTTCTCGACACCCTCGAGCTCTTCCACCCCAGGGTAATTTCTCGCTCGGACAGATATTGTATTTGCGTTGCTGTGATCGATTATGAACGGACACAACTAATGGAGACATCTTTCCGCTCCAGGAGGTAACATGATTTTGGATGATTCCCACCAAGGTTCCATGCGTCGAATTTCACATGTCGAGCTCGTGGAAGACGCGAACGATGTGTTGTCGCGACAATCCGCCCGAATGTCGATGAGAAGAAACGGTGGTGGAGCAGAGGAACACATTCAGTTCCGAAGAAACAGACGACAAAGACCACGCAAGGACTCCAAACGAAGACCTATGAGCCGATGGAACTTTTGCGAGACTCGGAAGATTCCCCTAAATCCGGTGACTTGATCGGAGTTGTCGCTTCCACCGGAGACAGAGTGTCATCGATTACATCTGTTGAAAAAGAACAACACAATCGGAAACGCTCCTCGCTTCTTGGATGGGCGCTCGTAAACTTGACGTCAGTGTCGCAACCCGCAGACGATTGCTCTCATTCCGGAGCGGCGTCAATCCGAACCGAGGACTTTCGCTCCGTCCTTCGACCTGTAGGAGCTAATGAAGGAGTTTTCGATTTCCGTGCTTCGAAGCAACCAATCGACGAATTGCCGAAAGTGAACTCGTTTTGATGATAACTGTCGGCGCGAGCGAGAATAATCCATTTGTATTCTGGCTGGAGAGTTCCTCGATTGTTCCCCAGGAATAATCGGTCCCCGGAAGATTCACAAGCCTCGACTTGATAGAATGGCGGAAACGCCGAAACGAACCAGACTTCGAAATGATACGTCCGCGCCGGGAGGAAATGAAGCGCCGAAGTCGAGCGAACGGAACGGAGAGATGAAATTCTTCGGGAGTCCCTACATGTAAATTGTGCTCTCGGGAAGCGACTCCGAGATTGTAGCCTGTATGCATTGCGCTCGCGAAAGAAACAGAGAGAGAGAGAGAGCTGGTGAGCGCCGTTTTTTAGAGAAGACGTACATTCAGGAACGAAGAAAGGGAGGTGAAACGACGGGAGTCTACCAAACAGAAGGGAAACAGGCGAAACCGAATCGAATCTGCTGTGCTTCGGGAGCCTGTCGGTGATTTCTGCCTTGCTGCCTTTTAGGCTTGGGCACGTTCAGCGGGCCAGAGTACGCAGCGTTCGTCAGTGAGACGGTCCGTCGGTTGGTCGTCGTCGACTTCATTCGTCTGTTCGTCGGAAGCGTTCGCGTAATGTCCATCAGTAGCTTCGAGACTGCGTCATTTAGCTAATGCTCAATCCTTATCAGAGCATATGGTGGGAGTCACTCCCCAACTCAATCAATGGTCTGCCGTTCCGATGCCAATATCGGGTCACGCTTCTCGGAGAACGGCAATCCTTTCGCGATTGCCACTTCAGTAGACATACGGAATATGAATAACGCCGTTTTTCGAAATTCCAATACTCACGGACTATATAATTGACACGCCGGAGTTACCGGACCAACTGATATTTCCGTTTTGTCCCAGTTTCCCCGGTCCCCAAAACCTTCTTGCCCACCGGAGCCGCTACAGGAAGCTGCTTGAGGGTGGAATTTCGGGAAGCGGCCTCGAGTTCCCACGGATGAGTTCCTCGAGACGATACAGTTTCCTTCAGCGAGGGAGTCATATTGTCGAAAATCGCCGCGGGCGTTCACGTGGTGCCGCTCAGTACCCCGTAGCTGCTACGGCGTAGCAGATAAGTTAAGCCCTTCGCGCAGATTCCAAGCGATTCCCCAATCAGACCCCGAGGCGAGCGTCGCATTTGCACGAGTTGGAAACCGAGCCCGTCGTATACGATGACCGACACGTCTCAAGACTTCTCACCGTAAAAGCTCCGACGAGACGACGGAATTTGTCTGTGGCCGAGATCCGGCCGACAAATCGACTTAGGATCTTCGAGGGGCGGTCACGTGGACGGATCCGCAGATTGATCGGACAAATTTTCCCGCACATCGGCGCTGACAAAAAGAATTTTATTCCTCAGTCGAGGCTCCGGGTTGCGTTCGTCAGCTTGACAAGTTTTCTCTCTCCGCTGGAACAAGCGGGGATCAAGGAAGCCGCGTCGAATCGATTGTTTGTGTTCCCCGCCGGTTCGTATCCTGCTTCCTTTCCGTTTTCACTGCGCTTCCACTGACCTGTTCGGTCGCTCCCCGGTTTTGCCCAATAGCTTCGACTCTCTCATGCATGGCGTATACAAGGCGTCTGTCCAGGTGCCGGACCTCATCGCCTACACAGACTCCGTCCAGCCTGTCGAACTTTTATTGCGGAGCAGCCATGCCCGACGGGAGCCACCGTTATCAAATTTATTCAATGCTCTGCCACATATGAGCGATATATGAGGTATTCAAAGGCTGGGAGTGGGAGCGAAGCGTCCTCTTGCCCTCAGCGGACTCACCAGGGTGTGGACTCGTAGGCGTGTCCAGAGCCACTACGTGAGGCGTGAGGCCTCGTGACAGCTTCCGAATGTATCATCCACCCTTTGCTTGCTCGCTCGCTCGCTCACCGGAGCGGTGTTGTATGCATGCTGGTCCCGCAAGCCGACGACGTCGCCTCCAATCGGAAATGCCGCTCGCAAATTGTAGCTGTCGTCTGTAAGCTGGGGGGCTGCCTCTAAAGTACTACGGGATTGCTTCCGAACAGGTGTGGCCGCCTTCAGGAATAAGACTGATCTCGTCCAGGCCAGAGACCATTCGCTATACCGCCGTGGGTTCCAGTACAGAATTTCGGACGAGCGGCTGAGGAAAGATCGGAGATCGGATTCGCAGTCCCGACCCAAAGCGATTGGATCCTAGCTCAGCACGTTATCACGAGGGGGCTCCCTGGAGTCAGAACTTATTGAGCCCAAGATCTTTCTCGACGATCACCCTTCAATTGTCCGGGGGTCTACATAAATGATCTATTTCCGGATCAGCGGAGTTTCATGCCTTCTCAAGAATTTCTCCGTGATTTCCGCACTTTCCATCGGTGTTCCCATGTAAATTATGACAGACAAGCGAGGCCGTTCGTCCTTAATACAATGTGTCAATTCGAGAATTATATCGGATTCGCTTCCTTCACCGCGCATCCCACACTGAGAAGTTCTTATACGGCAGCCCTTCCTTGTGGGCCAAGAGCGGACGACACGTCGCTATTCTGGCGACGCTGACATCTTCATCGAGTTATTGAATCGATCGACGAGAGCCTTTGAGCGAACGACTACGAAATCAGCTCCTATCCCGCTGAGAGACCTGTTCCCGCACTTTCCTTTTGGATGCCCTACCGGCGCTCATCACTGCGTCGAGGTTTTTTATCTTGCGCGACCCTACGACCTTGTGGGCGGACGAATGGGAGGCTGTTTATCGGAGCTTTATCCTATCGACTCCGGCAGTTTCCCTTATCTCTGCCGTATGGCAGTGAGCCCAGTGAATTTTATCTTCGATGGCTGCTGGTTGCATCGATGGATCCACGAGCGGAAGGCGTCTTGTGGTCTTAGCTCGTTCTTCCGTAAGCAGCGGCGGCGGCGACGGCATTGTATTCTCGTAGAGCGGCATGCTCAGCGTCGTGCTCCTCGTCACGAGTGATGAGACCGTTCGTTCCTGGCGGAGTCATTCCACTATCTCAGCGGGCTTCGCGCTATGAGCGACGTTAGAACGGGAACTCTCAGCTCGGGACCTCTCGATCATGCACCGAACGGATCATTATTTTCCACTCGCCCCGAACGAATGAATCGTAGATGAATCGCAGTGTTCTCGGTATCCGGAGATTATGGCCACCGAAGGGTCATTGGCGGACACAGGCAGGACAACTCTCTCGCAGGTGAATGTTTTCCCTAACGGTGCACAGCTGAGAATGAGGACGGATCGAGTGGCTTAAAAAACGATACTTCGCTTTTATTGAAAAGTTTCATCTCTCTGTCATTTTTTGATACACCTTGCCGCAATATGCAGATCTCCGATCGACCACTAATGGCATCAACTATTGTCACTGTATTTTCAATGTCCATTCGCGATGCGGAATGAGTACTATTCTCTGCATTTTGCTTTCGCACCCAACTTCTCCCGGCTCCGTCTGCACCAGCGACTTATTGTTCAGCTGCTTAACTAAAGATCACAAGAATGAGGCTCCGCTGGATTCCTCTCCGGTCATGCCGTGACCTGATGCAACGAATACTGGGAGCTTACAATTTATCCCGCTCAGATTCACGACTTCCTCAGAATTTCGCCCCTTTTCCCAATAGTCTCGAACACTCGCTCGGCTCCCCGGAGGCTCCTGGATATTTTCGCCGAGCTGTTTCTCGCCTTTTCGCTCTCTCTTCCATCGGAAGACCGCGCACTCCGCCGGCCGCGTTGCTCCCTTACGTCTAGGGAGTCCGACTTGTAACATCATTTTGTCATCGGAAAACAATTTTTCTTCGCGGTGGAGCTCCGTGACGTCATCCGAACGAGCTCGATGACTTTCAGCATTTCATAGGCAGGCTGACGATTGGCAGAAGGCCCGAAGTCAGTTCTCTTTCATTATTCTTTCCTTCGAATGCTATTCCGAATAGGAGCCAATGGGTTGCGGGACCGCTGTCCTTCACTTTCGCTCCCAGACCAGGTCACGGTTTGGTCGTTTCAATCAGCTATCTCGACCGATTCCCCGTCTAATCCAGGGGCCTTCATTTCCCATCGTTCCTTACAACTCTTGAGGGTCCGTCCTTGAGCGAAATCCACCCTTCTACTCGATGGAAGGGAAAAAGACTCGAAACAATTAGTCAGCTTTCACGGAAGCCGTCGAATCTAATTCGATTCCTTCCCCTCTATTGCGTTGACCAAACGGGACGTTCCTCGTGTATTACGCCCTCATTACCGACCCTCGCTTCCGATACGAATTTTTTTTTGCTGGATAACAATTCATCTATAATTCTAAGAATTTTCCTGCAGGATCAGAGTCCGTCGGAGATCTCATAATCGTTACTACTACCTCCACACAGATTCTTCCAAGGACGTCGGAGCCCGAGCTGAATTTAGATCCCGCTTTCTCTACCGGCGACGGAACTCGGACAGACTCAAATGAAGACAGAGCCGCAATATTGGCGATGAGATCGCCCTCCCATTCATTCGTCTATCGTTATCAATCCTTATTTATTTGACGTTGATATCTTGGCCTCCTGCGATGACTCGGAAATTCCTCTCAACCAATCAGTTCATATTTTCGTCCACACAGGGTTCTCGTTGTGTGTCGTCATAGTTCACTTCTGCTCGTTCGACTCGGTTATGTACAATTCGGCGAATTACAATATCATATATACAAGTCTGTACACACTGTTACAAGCCCACAACACCATATAATATGAAAAGCTCTTTCAGTTTCAACAATGAGGCTCTTGTATCAATACTATCTGAGGGTGTTGCTGGTGTTGGCGATACGTGTGATAACCTTGCGGATTTATAGCCACCATGCTGTCCCGCCCTGGAAGATAACCGTATGGGTTCATCGGGTGCATGCCCGGCATCGGGAGCATCACCTGTGGTGCTCCCGGATCTAGAGCGAGGTCGTCTGGAAGCGCGGTCAGATCGTGAACGTCTTTGATCGTCGTCCCGTTATTTCCTGTCGACGGCAGCGAACACTGCCGCTCGGGAAGCGGCGGTAACGTGTTCATGAGGACGTCCACTGGTTGTTGACCGGGGTTCTCTTGCGGATTGTTCTTCGAGATCGGCTTGTCGCTATCGAAAGCGCAGATTTTCCGAACGACGAGCACGCCCGTAACCCCCATGATGGTGGTCAATATCAGGCCCACGAAAAGGCCGATCGCAAGGAACGGGAACCGTCGACAGAACTCTTCCCGCTCGTCCCCGCCTGCGGGACAGTGCGGGGTACCGTCGCACCACAGCTCGGGAGGAATGCACGCTCCCAGCTCGGGACATTCGTGAACGCAGTCCTCGTTGCGTTCCTGGAGACCGTCGGCGGTCCGCACGAACGGTTTCGAGACCTCGATCCAGTTCACTTGGAACGAGGTGTCCGTTGAGCCACTGCACAGCGTTTCTAGCAAAATTTGCTCCCGGGAGCTGCTCGGGCGCTCCTCGGCGTCCCAGAGCGGACTGAAGAACTCCACTTGTGGCTCCGGAGCAATCTCCTCCTCCGAGTCGGCCGTGTGCGCGCCCTGTACCAGGCTCGCGCACACTTGACTCATGTGTTGAAACTGATCACCCGAATACATGAGCAAGCGGTCCTCGGTAGGGCATTCGGCTCGCTCCTTTCCCCCGTTGATTCGGAGGTAGAGGTACTTCCTCGGATTGGCCTGGATCAGCCACCGACACCGTTGGATATTCGGTCGGTAACTGTTGCTCCTGATGTGCATCGGCATGTTGGGCTGGCTTCCCGTGCCGCCGGTGAGGAAAGCCGTGCCGACATTGCCCGAGAGGACTTCCGTGACGCCGCAGTCTGTCGTCGGCAAAAACTCGAAACTCCCCTCAAAATGAAAATCCGTGAAGTCTTCCGTCGGGGACATCCCGCTAACAGAGAACGTCACCGATACGGAAGATCCGACGGACGTGAGCTCGAATGGCAGCGAGGTGTTCGACGAGCAAACACAGCCGGCCGGGATCGTGAGACCGCGCCACGTTTCTACGACTTTGACTTCGGCTGAGCGACGTCGGTTGTAGGCCGAATTGATCTGGGTCCGATGGCTGCAGACGTATCGGGCCTGGTTCTTATCGAACTGCGTACTGCATCTCGTCTCGGTTTTCAACGCGAGACGTTCGATCTTAATTCGGACCCGCTCGTTGGCCGAGCCGTAAAACGTGGTCGTGCAGGACAGGTCTGAAGTTCCTCCGCGACCGAAATAGAAAACGTTCTTCGGGGACGCGAAGCGGCCGCGCTGGAGTCCGGTGGGACGATTGGGAATTTCCTGCGAGCGTTCCAATGAGAAGAACTCGCGATCGCACGAAGGTCGCTCGTCGACGCAGCCTTCGCAGTTCGGCTCGTGGTCCACGGTGTTGCCCACCGGCGATCCGAACATTGTGTTGTCGATGAACTCAAAACGCGCCGACCATGTTGGGAGTCCGCTCGTTGTCAATTCGGTATTCTTGAAAATGCTGTAGGTCAGCGTGAGGTCGCTACCGCTCGACAGGTAGCTCTCCCCGTCGCGTTTGCAGGGTCGCTGCGGGATGAGGTGGAGGAAATCGTGCGCGTGGCTGCAGACCTTCGGCGAGGTCTTTTCGCAGAACATTCCGACCGACGTCGAGTAGTTTCCAGGTCCGTCGAACATTTCCAAACGAGACGAATCACATTTCTCCTCAGAGATCCACGGCTGGCGGTCCGGAGCGTAGTAACTGGTGAAATAAATCCACAGCTTGTCGTTGTGGGAGCGTCCCTTGAATAAATACGTGCAGGTGGTTCCGGCGGCAAGGGTGTGTTTGGGAGCGTAGACCTCACCCGACCGCTGATCGCTGCTCTCGATGACGAATTTGCATTGACCGTCGGTCACTCGCAGTTCGTTGCGAGCCACGTATTTTACGCCGACGTCGAGCTCCATGTGTGTTTCGACGAGCTGCTGATGGGGAGCGCTGACGAGCTGCACGGTCATCGCGGGACCCGACGAAACCACCGCCGGGAGAGCTCCCGACCCGCAGAATTCCTGCAGAACCACTCGATCATTGCTGTCGCTGATGTTCCCGTCGTAGACCTTGACAACGTCTCCGGCCGAACAATCGGAGGTCAGAGTGCCCGGAGTGAAGCCGGCCGCGGTCGCCGAGGAGGCGATGCCTGAATAGATGCGTACTTTATACTCATTGCGTTGCGAAAGATGAATTTGAGGAACCTTGTCACTAGCGCGGCCATTGTAGTTCTCCTTTATGTAGTAGTTGCATGTGACGTTTCTGAGGTAGAAGCCCGGAAAACCCGGAGTTCTAATCTTGCACTGGCGCTTCGAGCAATTCGTGAACACTCGGTCGCAGTAGGTGCCAGCGACTAGCTCGCCGTAGTAGGCGCCCGGGCTCTCCGCTTTCAGATAGTGGCTATTGAGGTAGTTTCTTCGAAGAAACCTGTACGTCAGAAATACACCGGACATGGACGAGGCGAGCGACGGAAACGTCACCGTCATGCTGACATTCCGTCCGATGCTGTAGAAGACAGCGCTTCTACCGACTAGGTTTCCGCAGAAGCTACCGAATCTAACGTGACTGTTGAACTGAGGCGTCTCGGGAGCGGCAGCCGCAGCGGACGACTCGTAGTGATGATGGTGTTGCATTAGTGGCTGAGGGTCGTCGTAGGGGTTCGGATGCGGATAGACTATGTGGCGCCGTTTCCAAGTCCGCCGTGCGGGGTGGACGTTGCCCATGTCTTCGTCGAGGACCATGCTGCCCTGTAGGCAGCTCGAGCTCGCGTTCCTGAAAGCCAAAAGAGAGAAATGAGCAGATCAGGAATGAATCTTGGATTCCATGTCGTGGTCGGTCGTCGGCAGAAGCTCAAACGGTCTCACTGCTTTCAGGACACACCGTTCCGCCGTGAGTGGCATTCTTTCCTGTTCCGTCTCGTCCGTCGTCGACCCCGAACGGGACGGGAGACTATTTCCTTGGAGGGTGAGCGTATTGAGTCCCCGAGACCAGCCGATCGACCGACCGACCGACCGACTGATCAGCTGACTTGCGGACGGACAGAAAGCCGCCACCGCCTGCCCGCCAAGAGATCCTTTTATCATCTGATGAGTTGGAGGGACGTTGTCGATCATCGTTCATGGCGGGACGCAAGAAGGAACGGTCTATTCCAGATCTGGACCCCGGACGAGTTGTCGGACTCGCTGCTCCGATCCGTCATAAAGATCTTTCCGTTCCATATCGGCTCCTTCTCCAAGCATGGTATGCGTAAGAGAGGGGGAGGGGGGAGAGCGTGTATTGGAATCCTTCGTCCGCTGGATGCTTACCCTTGTTGATGGCTGTAGCCCACTTGGAAATTTAGAAACGTGATCTCGACCAGATCTCCATATTGGTCCCCTGCTGCGACGAAATTAATCCGACAGACGAACGACAGGTGCCGCTGGAAGGGCTCCGTAATCCGCAGCGTATACTTGTTCGATACGTTCCCGTAGTAGGTCCGGTTGCAATCTGTTCGATGGAATAGGGAAAACGGATTCAGAGTTAGATCGTGTACTCGATAAAGTAGAATTATCGTCCACGTGCAATGGCGCCTGTCACATCGTCGCGCGAACAGGCGGCGCGCTCATGGAGCCCATGAATAAAAACATCAGTTGAGAATCGAACGTAGACTACGGAGGTGACATCGATGGAGAGTCTTTACGTGGACGCCATCGAACCGTAGCTCGAGGAAATCAATTCAAGTTGACGGATCTATTAAAAACGACTGAACTCACTCGTGCACGATATGGGCTCGTCGCTCCCATCTCCACAGTCGTCCGAACCGTCACAGAATTTGTTTGATGAAACACATCTTCCGTTGTCGCATTGGATTTCCGCCAGAGAGCACTGAGCTACCACCCTGGCCGGTAGCGCCAGAAGCAGAAGGAGGCTTGCTAACAGAAATCCTAGCGATCTGAGGACCTTCATCGTGCTGGTTAAAGGTCCAACCAGCTGTTCTCAGTCATCACTTCCTGCAAACGAAGCGAACGTATCATTAGACCCATCCGTTGGAGCTCGCTCCGGAGCCAGACTGGAAAAGACCCAAAAACCCTCCAGCCGTCCCTCTGTCGGCCACGCAATTCCGTTCTTGTTTACCAGTTCTCTCGCGAAATCGATGATATATGGAGCGAGAAGTCCTTAAGGCATTGATCAACGTCAAATCATTTGGCCGACCAATCGCCAGAGCTCGCGAGCGCCATGAATGATTCCATCTCGTATCGATCGCCTTCAAGTCCCCGTCGCCCGTCGGCGTCGGTCGCTTGTTGAGGCTTCGAAAACGAACAGCG
Organism: Galendromus occidentalis; assembly: GCF_000255335.2. NCBI lineage: Eukaryota > Metazoa > Arthropoda > Arachnida > Mesostigmata > Phytoseiidae > Galendromus > Galendromus occidentalis. The sequence continues at coordinate 606,163 of NW_003803379.1, forward strand.
ATCTTTTTTAATCCTCTCCGATCTCCGGAGAGGAGCAGTGACCAGTGAGATTGTTCGGCGAGAAACTCTTCGGCAAATACGGCAAATGAATGATCACCAAGTACCATTTTTTTATTGAATTAATTTCCAGACTCTAATTCATTCTACTATTGCTACCACGCTATTCTACAGTAAGTTGTAGCTCTAGGTGTGGTCCCTGGTAGGTGGCCATGGTACGGCAAATGATATCAGAGCGGCAACGATGTCGCAGGAATTGTTCTTTTCCATTCAAAAGCAAGAAGTCGAACAGAACATCAACTTTTTCGCCTGTAGACGACGCAACGGAGCGCCTCCCCCTCCTAATAACGGGAAAGAACCGCAGGGGACAAGCTAGAGTCGGTAATCAAATTACGCCCAAATGGAATCGCTCGAGCATTTTTCAAAACGACACACGATCATTTATTTCCACTTTCTCCGTATCGTTCCGTGCTTTTGTTTGAGACCTTCTGGCGTCGTGCAGTCGTGCGCTCTGCGGTCGGGGCCGTCGACGGTCGGCTCGAATCGATTCGAACTCCAGTCGATCCCATCGAATCGCGCAACAAATGGCGAGCGGTCGAAACAGTCCTCGATGTAATTTTCCATTTGGTAAAGCGAACCGGCAGAGCGGGTCCACGTATGGATGTATGTATGTGGTATGTGCTAAGCGCAGCCGCATTCGCCTGTACTCCTCGTGATGCTGTGCGACTCTATGAAACCCGCCGCCGATGCCGCCGCCCACCGCTCAGAGTTGCGTCGACGCCCGTCCGGAAGGCGATGCGTGCGGCTTTCAGCGAGCCTTGAGACTCGAGTCAGCAGGCGCGTGCGGCGGCGCGCGCGGGGTAAGCCTCGGAAAATTACTTTGTCTCGGACTCGAATTAAGTCTCGACTTCGTGAAGCACAGCAGATTCGTCATCCGGTCGCAGCGAAAGTCTCAAGCTGCCAGCAGCCCCCATCTTCAGCAGACGGCAATCCAGGCGAGCGAATGATGAACGCGACGATAAGCTACCCACAGCTTTAGACCGCAATATACTCCTCGAGTTGCCGGGAGGGGGACGAGAGAGTTGTGACGCAACGTCAGGATTCCCTCTCGGTCGCTGCTTTCAAATTTAACTGCTGCAGAAAGTCACCGTCACGTCCTCCCTTGTCTGAGGCTTCCTACGCGGTTACCGCCCACGCCGTGGATCTCTGATTCCCTCCGTGGGGGATTTGCCGATTCCCAAAACAGGCACAGATGAGCGAGAGGGCCGTGAGATCAAGGAATCACGGCCTCATGACATAATTTCGAAGCACATTCCATGTCGCCTGAATATGCATGCGGCTGTCAAATGGATCTAGAGACCTGTCTCTGAGTGAGTCTCAATTCGACAACAACGAGGACGACATCGACAACAACACCAACAACAAGGAAAACCACGGAGACCGCGGGAGCAATGTCTGCGCCGACGACTTGAACGAGGACCTATTGATTTCAAAATCCCGAGAGGACGCTCTACGAATTTCGTAACATGCACAGAAACATGAATTATTGGAGTGCATGAATTATTAAGGTATCCCTTATCCCTCGTCGGGGAGGGGCTGTCGTCTAGGACGGCAGCCGGAGATTGATTTCAACGCTGACCTCTCATGAGCGCTATCTCACCGGCCATTTCCTCGAGATCTGAATACTTCCCTCCACAGCTACCATTTTCCGGCTTCTTTCCACTCGACTCGTCGAGCGTCCCAGACGATGGCGGTCTTTTGGTTTCTCTGCTCCCTTATGTCCCCATAGACCCTCAATTGTTCCGAGTCGCTCCTCCAAATGACTCATCACCACGTCTCGGAGCAGACGATCATTATTTTAAATCACTAGAGGCTTTCCGCGAAGTCGACTCCCCGCCGAGCAACGCTCCCGTATTCCTCTCCGGAATTTCGAATGCCCAACCACGGATGGAGCTCGCAAGCGAGCGCCGGGAAGATTCTAGATTCGCCCGCATTTCGATCGCTACGATTGCGATTATCGCAAATCCATCCTCTGGTCGGTACGTGTGTTCAGTCCACCCCGACCTCATCATAATTCGGCGGGTATTGTTTCGAATAACGTTTCAATGGAGCGTGGCCGCCAGAACGCTTTATCTGGACGTCACGGGCTTCCTGTAAGATTAACGGGCAGTGTAGCTCACGATGATTCCTCCTCTGAGAGCAATAGCGACTACTGGCCGGCGGTGGTAACGACTGCAGGTGACTTTATCTCGTTCGAGTATCTCGAGGTTCCGACAAACTAGTCTTCTGGTCGGCGTCGGGCAGGCAATCCCGACAACTAGTCTGCGACCGTTATGTGCGCTCAGAGGCCTCTACGTACATCTACAGAGACTCCTTGATTCTTTTCTGTCCGCTCCAGCCGGACTCTGCCGAGTGCCGTAAGAACTCTACACGAGACAGCCGTGTCCCGGAGTCACCCAATATTCGACGTCGGGTTTCTCCGTGCTCGATCGAATATCCAGGCTTCATGTACGGGGAAAGTTCAACGAGCTCGCCGAGATTCCAGCTCTGACTTTAAATTAGCTCGGAGGGGTAACTCGATCCGCCAACATGTTATCTCATCTTTTCATAAGCAGACCTTCTATTCAAACATCCGTAACTCTTCGCAGTCGATAATAGCTCGAACATTTGTCGAAGTAGGGGGAGTCCGTCTCTATTCAGACTCGGCCGGAAAACTCGGCGACTGCAGCCGTAGACTTACGGGATGGCCTAATCAGCTCCCCCACCCACTCGGGTACGCCAGCAGCCGTAATGGCGGCAGTCGGCAACCCGGTCGAACATCAGAGGTAGGCGGCGGCGGTCGCCCGGTCGGCCAGACAAACTCGGCTTCGCCAGGTAACTATATCACGTAATCTGCTACCGGTAGTAATTTATCTCCCCTCGGCGAAATAATGAACCAGCACAAGCCGGCGTTTTCCCTCTGGCGGGCTTCCTTCTGCCAGGCAATAATACGCGAGCGAGCGTCGAGATTTCATGCATTGTTAGACACCGTGCTGTGTGTGTTCTGCTCGTCGTTGTCACTCAGCATCGTGCTTCGACCTATGACGGTAGTCGTGTAGTGGCTTGTTGTTTCGCCTTCATCCTCCACAACGTAGCGTCCCCTAGCCCCTAGATCCTCGCGTCCATCCACCTACATACATAGATCTCGTTGAACGACCGGAGAGCCAACTGCGTGACCCAGGATGTGTTGGGGCGATACATGGGTCTACGAGCCGGTCGACCAGCGAGCAACGAAATTCATTTCCTGAACGGAGCCCCAGGCACACGGGCAAACAGAAGCCTCGCAGTGGACAACAACTCCGCCTCGAACTCCTGTCGGATTCGAACAAACGGCAGCTACAGTTCGCTTGTGTGTTGAATTTTAGGCTATCAGACCGCTCGTCTGTTTCTGCTGAAACAGCGGTTGGAGCTATGGGCAGCAATTTTTTTTCGCGATTACGTCGCGTCGCATCGAGCCCACACTCTGCCGCAAAGCGCTCAAGGTCGCGACCTGTCTCGTGCCACGCTTCGCAATAACGAGCACGGGGCCGCAGTGACTTCCGCAAATGACCCTTTATATCACTATCAATGGACTACGTGGAAATTATTTCCGTGAATAAGCACTTTCGTGTTTCTCCGTGCACTTCGAGTTTCCTCCTCGGTGATCTTGTCTCTCCTCCCTTTTTCCCGCCATGACAGATTAGCCTCGTAGGGAAGGGTTCTATCTGGCGCGACGTTGTACCGTCCGTCGCTCGCTCAAAATTCATTATGTACCTCTAAAATTAGACTCTGCGGTGCCACGATTTTTTAATCTACCACCGGCCGGGATACCCGCCCACTCGAACGCTGGCTATTGTCAAACGACACGGAGGCGGCAAATGGCTGCCTTCTTTGTCCGTGGGGAGACGTTGTTGGCTTTTCCTCCCTGATTCCGAACAGGGTCGCAGACTCGATCTACTATCCGAGCTTGTTCACAAGACTGCTCGTTCATCCCCCCGGAATGAACGAGCAGGCGACCGACCGACCGACGGAACGTCGTCGCTCGCCGGGTCGCAGCGAACGAAACTCCATCAAGTAAGCCGGACCAAGGAACACGTCTGCGTGGTTCGTTTCTCCTCGTGTGTATGTGTGTCTATCTAAATTGACTTGTGGCCCATTTCCGGACAAACATCCGGCAGCGTGTGGTTGTTAATCATGCGAACCTTCGGGGAGAGGTAAGAAACGCCAAAACGTACGGCGACGAGTGGGCGATCCCACTCCTCGATTCTCCGTGAACCTCTCCGCCTTGCCTATCCGGCTAGTCATCCGTCCTGGCCGTCGGGCGCGTACCCCGCTGCCTAGCTCACGGACTACGAACGTGATGCCGAGCAGCCTGCCTCCGGAGTCGGCTATCCTGAAGATGTATGGGGACAGTAATGTGCTCCCTCCTTCCCGGATTGCGGCCGGTCAATGACAAATTAAATCGTCCTTAGCCAAACTACCCGGATCGGAAATTATGGGGACGTCGAACACCGGATCTCTGTGTCGTTCCTTGACGTAGTCGAACATTCATAACGATAGCCGCTGGAGGAGCCGGGAGTAAAGGCACCAAGAGAAGGGGGTGCGCGCGAGCGAACAGGTGTAGGAGAACGAGGCTGACAATCAGGAAATAATTTCGCGGAGCATATTTTTCATTTCTAATCGCGTCCTCGCAGTGGGGATTCTCCACCAAGAATTCGCCGCTCCATAACACAGGCTGAAGCGACTCAATGGAATAATACTGACTGAGCATTGCGGCCGGCGGGCGCGCCGTACGCCGCGCGCGGAATGACGTTCACAATCAAACCGACTACAACAGCAAGAACAATAAGTGCCCCGGCCCCAGCCACCGTAGAGGGAGATTCAGGCAGTCACAGGAGCGGACGGAGTACAGTAAATCAGCTGCAGTAGGCGATTTTTCCGGCGTGAAATAGTGATTCACTTGGCGTGGAAAATGCACGACACAGGTAGCGTGTGAACACTACTAGCCTAATCGTCCGACGACAACAAAGGCCTCGTTGCAATGATGCATATTTTACAAGACGTCGTTTGCGCTATTTCGTTGACCGTCGGGGCTTCCGCTCGCTCTCTCGACTACCTGTCCACTCACTCACCTTGTTAGCTCTGCCGACTGCCGCCGGCCCGGTCACTTGCATGCTCTTAGCGAAAATAACGATGCTCGTATATATTTGTTCGGAGTCTTCGCAAGCGCGCATGAATATGATTCATATGCAGGGAACTATTCAGCGAGATATACCTTCCTCTGGTGTTGCTCCGCTAATACAACCGTGAATGTCTGCACGTGTCCGCGGCTATCACCGCGAGGGAGAAAACCGGAGGTGAGGGTGGGAAGCTCCCCGAGTATCTAGGAGACTCTGCGGTGGATTTGATTGCTCGGGGGCTCAATCCGAATTTCCCTCGCGAAACGAGAGTCGACAAACTCGTCCAAAGAAGTTCGAGCAGGTCGTTTCGTTCAAGGAACCGGCTGTCCCTCTTTGTCAGTGTTTCCCCGGAAGTTTCGGCCGGGTTTCCGGAACCGCGCCGTGCGGGGAATGTGAGGAATGTGTCAATGGGGTTACGGGACATCCTCGCGTACTGAGGTGAGCTGTCGAGCGGCGGGACATCTACAGATTTCTCTAATCTGCTGTGGAATTCTTCACCAAAAGCAAACATCTCAGTTTGTTCCCATAGCACACACGGCGATCGGAGGAAGCAGGAGAAATCAAAACTTTAAGGTAACCATCGCTTCCGACTGTCGTCTTTGTTGGAGGAGGCTCGAAGACGGATTTGGCGGAGACGACAACGGCGCCGTCGCGGGCAACCGACAACGTAAGGCAATGAGGGCACGTCGAAGGTGCTAGAGAAGACGAAGAAGATGATCGAGAAAAGCTGATATCCGACTCCTTCAAAGGGAGACGGATGGACCCTCTGTGAGAGCTCCGTATCGAGCTCCCACCTCCTTTCCCAACAACTTGCCTCCACTTGCTCCGCTTCGAGTTCATTGTCAGCGACCTCCGAGGGGATCCTCTCTGAGGCTTCACGCGTAGCAACGACGCGGCGGCATTCGCGGCATCGGTATCCAGCATCATTATCAGCCGTTTCAAACTGAAGGCGAGTGATATAAATGGATGGGTCTCCCCGACTGGCAAAAATCTTCTGCAAAGGAACGTTTCTTGTTTCTGCGAATGTACATCAAGATGCAGAAGGCAGCCCTAGGGTTCCTTAGTGCATTGAAATTTCAAGGAGTCCTGGAATGCGTGGCACGGAAGAGGAATACGTGCCCGGGGAGTCGAGAAAACTGGCGTTTCTTTTTCCGAAAGCCAGCGCTCTACATTATTGATCACTGTTTGGATATCGATTCTCGACCGAGCGTCCGTCCAAGAGAAGAAGTTCGAGAGAGGAAAAATGAGCACGAGACGCACTAAGAAGGAAAAACCATCCGACCGAGGCATACTCGTATGGTCGGATCGTCCGACTCGGACAGTATCTCAGGATATGAGAGCCAAGCCCTACCTTATCTCCTGAGCAGCGACAGCTGCACTGATAATGAGACATATAATAAAATAATGGCGCGCCTCCTTAAGGACAAGGAAAAACGCTCAGTCAGATTAATATGCATGAGATATTCCTCGGATGGCTGGCCAGCCGCCTGAATCGAGGCGGCAAAAAGCAACGGCGAACGGAGGGACGAACGAGCGGCTCATCTTGACGACTCGATGAGCGACGACGGGTCAGAAGAAGCGGCCGGACGGATCGGACGAGCAGGAGACCTGGTATCTCCATCGCAGGGCAGCCGGGTGTCTCCATCCTTCGGTAATTCCGCGCCGCGTCACAGAGCACGGACGAGAAGCACCGGCGAGTTAATCTAGTTAATCTTACACCTATGTAAGACGCGCTGTGAGCCATTGCCGAAACGTAATTTGTAACGCCACAGCGCCATTCATCCGGACGGCGGAAGCGGCGGGTGTATGGCTGGAGGGTACTGTTGCTGGCCACCCACCAAGCGAGCTACTGGTGGTGGTGTCACAGTGGACGATGTTTATGCAAATTGTTCGGAGCTCTCTCTCGCGCGCGCCCTTCTCGCAGGACAATGCGGTGCAGCCGGCGAACGAGTGAGCCCACGACAACCGGTCGAGAGCTTGCGTCGAAATGTTGAAATTCGTATTTAGACCCGCTCTACCGTTGAAGTGCTGTCTTCATCCGCTCCACTAGTATTCCACTGCAGCGGCGCACTCGCTCCCTGGCTTGCTCGAGTGAGCTAACACATTACTCGACTGCGTGTCGTCCAACAATTCCGACTCGTGCTCGACGATTCGCGTTTTGTGCGCCCGAACACCCGAGAGCACGCCGTTATCTAGCGTAAAAGGCTGGACTACGGACTGCCAATATTTGTAATGCCACTCACTCGGTTTATCGATAAATGGTTCTGAATTGCTCCCGGGGGTTTGGCGATTTCACAAATCGTTATCATTTTGGACAAATGTTCGGAGCGATTTTATTTCTTCTCCCATTCGATGTACATCTATGGCCGCACGCGAGCAAGAAATTCTCCAACCGCGCCCTCTAGCAAAGCGACTGGGACGCAACGCGACGACGAGTCCGTCTCTGAGAAGCGTCGACTGGACGTGTTCCGCTCGGATCTCATGTCGGAAGTCTGGCAGGAAAAAGCGACTTCCTCTCAGAAGAGTGTATGGATCTCCGCCGTCACTCCTTCAGACGGGTATGGAACTCCCGCCCGCCGTTCCAGTCGGCTCAGTGCGAGCTGTGATTTCCATCCGGGGATTCACTGCCACCTGTCATTGCTAATTAGAAAATCGCAAGATCCCGGGGTTCGGAACGAGGAATCGCGAACCCCGAGTCAACGCGACAGGAGGGGTCGGAGGCGTTGATAGTCATACTTTCTCCTCGATTCAATTTCCGAGGAGTTTCAAGACTTTGTATTCCCGATCCTCTTCGTTTGATGTGCGAGCCAGAAAATACTCTGACGGACTTCCATTCCTCGAGGAGGAACAGAGAATGAAGCTCGTTTCTGTAAGCATGGCCGTCGCTCTCGACAGATGGTACGTAACAATATTTCGCGAGAAACAAAAGCGGCGACTCTTGGAGTCAGAGAGATGACCACGCGACGCCTCGCTGGCTCTGAACCCGGGTTGCCATGAGCCTCGGGAACTTGAAAGGGTTTACGAATCATGATTCTTGGAATTTGCGCTCCAGTCGAATTTATCCTGTTCCGAGAACAAGAAGTCTCCTCGGCACCGCTGAGAAATCCCCCACGGTGCACGAGACCTGTGTTGGGCCTGCGTTGGAGCTGAAACTTGAGTGCGGTGAACTTGCGGAATCACGCCGTGTTGAAGTCGGCACCTGCAGCACCCAAAGCGCTTAATCCTGCGAGGCGAGCAGGAGCACGCATGCGGCGGGCAGGACTCGCCTACTCGCTGGTCCTGCGATGCCCAATAGCGGTGGAGCAGGACTTGAACGTAGAAGGAACGAGCAGCAGCCGCATGAGCTCCGACTGTGAGGAGCAGCAGGACAACAATGAAACGCGAACTTCGCTCGAGTGGCTGTGCCGCCCCCATGATGGAGAGTTCTGGGGCTCGGTGGCCCCGGCTGCGAAGGGCAGAATCGTCGTGAGGGCACGGAAAAAAGAACGACATTCTAAATTCTCCGGAAAAATTCTCCCGATTCTGCTTGAAGAATGGGAGGGTACTTCTTCCGGATCGTGACCTGACGATTTCCTGAGCTCCTGCGTCTACGAATTCGCACGGAAGAATATCGAATCACATGAGCCTTTCGAGTCTTACGTGGGAAGAGGATAACCGTCGGACCGATTCCAATATCGGACAGAGTAGAGTCCTGCTGCGGCAAGGACGTCGCGTACGTTTGTCAACAGCGCTGTCGGCTGAAAAAATCGTTCGGCGTCCATTTTGAACATTTGTCTTGTTGCTTCGAGAGAGCATTCACAATTCAAGCCTGTCGTCCCATTCTGAACGGGACAGCGTGATAGATCGCGCTAAAATTCACATGACGGTGACACTGCGCCGCCCGTCCCGCCGCTGTCCGCGGACGACCCTGCAGTATCGTAAAACCTCCGTCCTCCGTCATGTTCGTCGACTTGCCCCGGCTCCTCTTCTGGAGCTGACTACGGTACCTATGTATACGGAGCAAGAGCAAGAGGTTGCGAGGGTTACGGCGTGGCAGCGACATTGATACCGCGAAGCCACAGTCGAGCTTGAAGGTCGCGAACATCGAAGCTCGCCCACAGGCTTCTCTCACGGATCCAGCTCGCGATGTTCGTTTCCGAATTCCGTTCTCGAGTTTTTCTTGCGAGTTTCGCTGGTGAAAGCCCTCATTCACACACTTGACTCGTGCTGACCCAATTCCGCAGGAGTATCGAATTGAAAGGCTCGAGTTCGGGCTTGGGGTCCCGGAATTCTTTGCGCTTCCCATGCCATCGATTGCCGAGCTGCAGAATCGAACAGGGTTGCGACATCGTGCGACTTCAATCGTCAGCGGTGAGACAATGAGCACCTGGTGGGCGAGAGCTCGCTTGCGATCTAACGAAGCCCTTAATGATGCTGTCGTTGCTGTTGTTGCCTCTGGCACCGTTGTTGACGATGAGGACGTCTTTTCGTCGACCAGTACCCCCCTCGCCTCAATGTCAGTCCTTATTCCTTTGCTCTCGATTCCCGATAAGTGGGTTGCATACGCTGCGATTGTTGCGTCTCGGGTGCATTGGAGGTGCACCTGTAGCTTTGTTCCCACCACGCTTGCGATTAGCAGTTAATCGCTACCTGACCTTGCGACATGGCCTCTCAGGTCCCGAATAGGAACTCACCGACGGCAGAGAATTGCTTTCTCGAACGGCGAGGCTCTTGGGAACAGCTACAGCTGCAAGTAGTTTGTTTGTCGGACCGAGTGCGGAACGCCAACTCGTATGTACAGCTGTAAAAGGCCGTTCGGCCAATTTAGCTCCGAAACAGTTCGCGTCAATTCGTTCTTGTTTATTCACGGGTGCTCAGGCTCCAATAAAGCCGGTCACGCTCCTCACTCCGCCCCGATCTCGTATCTCGGCCCGGGCAGTGCGTCGCGACGGACGGGAGGACGAAATGCTTTCTGCTCTGCTGGCCACGCTGCTGTCGAGAGGCGGAACTCACCTCATCAAGAAGACCGGATTTCTGGACCATGGCTCAACCCAGACGATCCTGACCGTCGCGAGATAACTTGAGCCTTGGGTACGACCTCGGCTCGGACTCGATGAGAGAACCAGAGCAGAGCACGCGCACCGACGGCGAGCGAGGAGATTCTCCGTTGCCCTCCCTAAGTACTAGTTGCATATGGCAGCGACGAAGGCGGCCGGCTGCAGGCGTGTCGCTCGAGTTCTTTGTCTCTGAGGCGCTTCCGTTTCGCCTCCCTCCGAATTGCGTCGCCTCTAGGGAGGCATAAATCCACGACAATTTAGCCCACCGTTACCAAGGGTATCGGAGTCGTCGCCGTCGCGAGGCAAATGCGGTACGGCACAAGCGGTTCCACGCAAACGGAGACTATCAGAGAAGGGACGGGCATCCCTCGGAGACGGTGTGGTTCCCCCTCCCAATGTGACTTGCGGTCGCGCGCTGAGCTTCCAGAGCGAAAATGAAACTTCGACAAAATCGAAGCCCCATCCCGCGGAGCACAAGCCGAGAACACCTGGCCGTTGCATATGGAGCGTAGACCTTGTCCGGGTCCGGCTCTGAGAAGCCCTAACGAAGCCCGCTCGACGAAGCGCGACGTCAGAAAGCTCGCTTGGAATTCTCACCTCCTGCGAAGGGGTGGAGAACTTCGGAGAGCTCAGGACCGTCGCGCCGAGGAAACCGAACTCAAATCATCCAGCTTGGCGAAAGTTAAGCCGACCGAGCGAGATAAGACGTCCGAGAGAGAGAGACTCAGGGAGAGAGAGAGGGAGTGGGTGAGTGCACTAATATCGGAGAGATCTTGCGAGGAACCGTATTCCCAGAGCCACGTCTCTGAACAATACTGATACGACTATCGCATATTTCTCACAGTCTGTGGTTCTCCTCACTAAGAACCCGAGGAACTCAGGAGACACGAGAAGGAGGGGCCGAGGAGGGTACGGACAGGCGGGCGCGCGGGCGAGCGAGAGCACCGGAGATTTGACAGACAATCCGATCCGCAGTGGAACATTCATACGCTCCCCGTGGATCTGTCACTTGGCATGCGGTCCCCTCACAAGCTCCCGTATCGATCGAGTGAGCCCCGGAGCCGTCCTGTTCTTGACGTCGCAGATTCTAAATGCGGGCACGGCTCCCCCATCCCGGAGTGCATAACGTGCCGCGCAGGTAGGTACTCGGAAACAAGCAGCATCAGCGACCTAGAGCCAAAAAACCGGTGCTGCTGTTACAAAGCGGCACCTGAGCGTGTGTCACGCCCAAAAATGCCTCGACGATCGACATGCGTCGCGTGTGCCTCGTTGCCGGGTGACTATGTTTGTCCAACGATCTTGAGCCTTTGCCCTCCGCGTATTGTGGTAAGGCGAAGGGTTAACGTTCCCTTTTTTCGCGGCGAATACCTCATGCAACAACTTCCAATCGACGAGGGATGAACCGCTGTATCCATCGGCCTGTCCCGACCGTTCGCCCGAACCGCGGATCTGGGAACCATCTACCTACTACTCAAACGACTCGCTCGACGGGCGCCTGCAAACGCTGCGCTTGACTTGCCCCAGAGCTTGCCCACTTAGGGTCCTCGTTGCCTGGCCACTTGCCTCCCTGATTGTGAGTGAGGAGAAAGACGCCGTTAATTCCTTGGGGGACGCAGTTCATGCACTCGTGTGGGGTTCGCCTGTGATCAAGGAAGCGACTAGCTGCGCCAAAGATGTGACCCCCTAATGGAAGCGGCGGGGCCCTACCAGAATCAACGAGCCTGTATTCAAGCAAGATCGCAAGTCAGCCGGCCCAAGGAGCCGGGAGAGGGTGGAATAGGGCGATGAGTAGGTCAGGGGCGCGCCGAGGAATCCAAGCGAGCCGCCCCCACTCGGTTCCAAGTTGTGCGCACCTTCAGCGCTCTCGATGCAGCTGTCTTTGCTGCTGCTGCTGCTGCTTCAGCCTGTATCAGGACCGAACACACCGTGGATCTCTCTCGAGCCTAGCGCCGGAGGTCGCTATGGACTCGCTGAAAATCCACCGGATTTCAAGAGATCGCAACTTTGGAGCTGCGATGGATTTCATCCGGCGATCCTCCCGAGAGTTTTGTCTTCGATCGCGATAGCTCAGCGAGCAGCGCGCTTCGCACTCGCGATTGCATCAACGACGTGGAGTTTGCATCGAGCTTGAGGTCGTTTTCCCGAATCCGGCAGCTGGCTCCATTCTACCGAGACCCACCGGAGAACCCGCGTGGGACCATCGGAAGCCGAAAGTGGTATTGTATATTTCTTCTGAAAATCCCATGAATTTCGTTCTCTCCGAAAATCTCCATTCAGAATCTAGACTGCAACAACTGAAGTCCGAAAGCATGATCACCCTATTCGATTACTTCTCCTCGTATCAAGAAACGAACAGGAGTCCTCGGAGCAGCGTCGGAAGCCCCATGAAAGAATGAGCTTGATGGAGAACGCTTGCGCTCCACCCTGTCATGCTGGATGGAACGATCAGCTGGCCACTTTGCGAGTCACTTTCAGCCGATTTGCGGTGTCCAACCGCCCCACGAAGTACATACATATATTACATTTCACACACTCACAGATGACAAATACCGACTGACTCCTCAGCAGTGACGATCGGACATCGCAGCTTATCCTGGAGTTTTTGATTTTGCGGATGTGCTCGTCTCTTCGGCAATTCAGACCTCAGGACACAGGATCACATCGGATGGCCGAGGGGAACACGTTTTTGTTTCTGTTGGTACGCCAGCGTGGTCAGACCGACGAACAGACGGACGGGCAGACGGCAAGGGGTTGGGTCTGGTTCTGTGCTTTCGATAGTTAGGGAGGTTCTCCGTGCTCACGTCTTATCAGAAACCAGCTGCGTACAACCGACTGCCCACCAGTACCGCTTCGCTGACAAGGGCGAACCGGAGAGCAACCAGTGGGCTCTGGCCGAGTCTCGGTGGTCACGATGGAACTTAAGGAACTATCGACATGGATACGAGTTGTAATCCGCTCCTCGAGGAGAACCCGGAGGTCGTTAGCCGATTGCTCCAAGACGTAGACCGACCTTGAGATCCGATCTCGCCGGCGTCGAATTCGGATTCCAGGAACGAATCGGCGAAAAGAATACCGAACGGTCGAGAGTCCGTGGCACCGTTTCCGGCGAGGCAATAGATCGGACTCGCTATCCCAAAGCTCGTGCCCGTCCTTTCATGTTGGCCGGAATCGCTATTTGGGTGAAGGTTCTCGCAGCAATCTGTTTGTGCTATAGGTCGGCAGACGCCTCCCTCGATCGCCGGACGAGCGCTCGACCAGCCCGGTGGAAGTGAGTCATATTATCATCATTATCACTCGAGCGGGCCCACAGTCAGCAAGCCAGCTAGCGTTTGTATTGTTATCGATATTTATCTCTGACAATATCGTGTATTGTGTTTATGATTGTGCGTGCACGATCCTGCCAGCTTCTGCGTAGGCATCTAAGCAGAGAGCACAATTATTCATTCGGTATCTAGTTTCCTCTCGGAGCATCGATCGATCGCTTAGTGACTGGGCGTCCCGCTCTTCGACTGCCGTTGAGCTCTTCTACTCCTGTGCGGGAGAGGCGAGTGGGGAATGATTTTGAGCTTATGTACGTCCTACTCTAATGAACGGACCAGAGAAGGGATGCAGAGGGCTATCGCGGGGACCTGTGCTGGGGCCGTCGCGAGGACCGTCGCAGAGACCGTCGCAAGGACCGTCGCGAGGACCATCACAAGGACCGTCTCGGAACGAGGATTGTGCTCATCGATTCGACCCGCCATGCTATTCGCTAGGTAAGTAACCGAGAAGAGATTCTTGCTGAACGAATTCCTGGAGGCATTGGAGGTCACATCGGAAGCGGTGGAATGAGAATGGATGGAAAAAGTAATGGAAACAGTGCCGCGAGATTGAATCAGAATATTTTGATTGGAATCGGATGGAAAAAGCAGCAACGGACTCCGGCCGGATGGGAGCGAACCTGGAGAAGCTCGGGCAGAGAATAATTCGGAATAGACAGTTTACGAGAAGCAAACATTGAATAAAGCTCGCGGGGAAGCGGACGGAAGATGTTTACTCTCTGGCGTGGCCTCGATGATGGAGAAAGCAACTTCATGGAGACGGGCGGAACAAAGTTTTTGCTCGTCGAGAGGACTTCAGAAAGGAGCGGTAAGGCAGAACGGAGCCGGATGATAGAGCGAAGCAGGAAGGAATGGGCGAGGGGACGAACGAACGTTCGTACATACGTCGGAGAGGAGTGAGCGCGACGTGACCAAATCTTGCTAAAAACTCTTATGATCCATTCCGAGAGGAGCGACGTACCAAGCGAGCGACGTACGAGCGATGGAAGAAACGCACCCAGCCTACCCTCCAGTTCTCGCTGGCAGTCACCAAGAAAACTCTCAACACGAAGCTTCCGAGAGCGCAGCACGTCAAACTAACACTTTGTTCCATTTCGTTCTCTTAGCGCAATCCCGATTCCGGCTAAAACATAACTCGACGGGAAAACCCTACAGAATATTTTTCCCCCTTCCTCTCAGCGCGGGATTCCCCCACCGAATTCAAGAATTTCTCATTTTGATGACACCGACCGGCGCTCTCCTACCGAATTATGTTCCGATGCTTCGCAGTATTACACAGCTCTCGAGTTCCGTGAGCTTTCTACGCGGAAGCGGCGCACGTGTTTTCCTGTCCAGACGATCGTTCTCCAGAGGAAAAAGCCCATCCACGATCCCCACAGAGCTTCGCGAGGTTTCCACTACCGAAATTCGTTTCCTGTATGTGATCGAGGACAGGAACCGACAGCTACAAAGTAAGGAAAAATGCACGGTGAAGTGTTTTTTCCTCCCCTCAATCGAAACGTACGTGCTCGCACGCCACGCAACAAACAACTCAATTTCTATCTATACATCGTCGAGACACCGCGCCGAGAAAATCTCACATCGGGACCACGTAAGGGCCTTGTGGCTTCTATGCGAACATGCGTACATAAGTACGGGGTGATGGGAGTCGCAGGACCAGGCACGCGAACGCAATCTGATACACATCGGGTAGATTTCGAGAAAAACGAGGTATCCTCGTACACATGTGCGACTGCTCGTCAGCGATTGTTTGTAGCAAACAATTGAAAAGCAAACGTCGTCGGATGCAACTTATCCGCTCGAGAGGCAGACAAGTATTCAGTCAGGCAGCTAGTGGGGAATGAAATCACAACGATATAGCGTTCCTTCGTTCGTTCGTTCTTTCCTGAACGTTCCCGAACGCCGGCTCCGTTCAAACTCAACCAGGTGGAATTTCTTCTGTTGATTCAGAAGTCGACGACTGCGAGTTTCGACTTTCCGTGCGCTTGCGCGCTCCGCTACCGACTGCTAGCCCGACTGCTCGGCTTTCGCTATTAAGTTTCTCGTGGCATTCGTTTCTCCCGAGCATCTCAAACATAACAAAGACCTCGCTTCCTTGAATATAAGATCCTTGATCCCATATACTCGAAATCCGTTTTTTTTCCGGTCGGATCACAGCAGGGATCCCCATTCTGGACCCTGTCGCTAGTCTCTCGGGGTCATGAGCGGAGCAACTCACCTGGAAGGGAAAAAATTTCTTTCTGTCAGTCACATGACGGCAAGAGAAAAAACGCAGAAAGACGCACGGAACGCCACCGCAACGCTGCCCTATCGGACAATCGGCACACAAAGCATCGAGCGTTGCCCGATCGGAAAACCTCAACCGGAGCCGGTCGACGACGCGAGTCTTGTTCCTTCGCTCCGCGTTCGCTTGTTGCGACACAAAGACGATTCGAGCGCGATTTCCGTCATCTTCAACCTTTTATGTCCTCCCGCCGCGTGCGGAGCCCGCTGCGGCGAGCGATACGAATGACGACGCGAGATCCGAACATGGCTCGGCCGAGAAGGCGAACGAACGAATGAATCCGTCGGGAGCCTGAACCCACGGTGGAGCTCAGGGGGCGGATTGCTCATTTCTCTCTGTGTTGAGGTCAACTCTCTCCTGGAGGAAGTCCATTGTCCTTGGTAATACATTTGGGCCGCGGGGAGCGTAGGCAAGCGGCAAGCAGTCTGATCAGTCGGCCAACCCGTCGGCTGGCTATTTACTTGGTTAGCGGGCGGGCGGGCAGAAAGGCCGGGGGTCGCGCGCCGTTAGGGACCGGAACCAGCGCTGAGAGAGCATCGCAGCATGAGTGAGTCGAGCCATCGTTTGCTTATTTGCTCGTACACACGATGACTTCCATATTGTCTAAGCGACGGCAGCGACGAAGAAACAGCAAGAGATCACTGGTTCCTCTCCTATTCGTCTGCACGATGATTGCACGTGTCCCGAGGGTGAGCTGCAGAGTGGCTGTTACCGGTACAGTAGCCGCCGGAGACAGTGAAGACGAGGCGGAGCTAGGCAAGAGACACGGGGCAAAACACCGCACGGCCGACTTAGATACGAGTTGATGGATTCTAGGTGCTGCCAAATGACTCGTGAAGGCGACTGCGCGAGCGAGCGAATGACTGGCACGCAGACCGACCGACTGGCTTGTTCGACTCGATGGTTGGCTTTCGTTGCCACCGCCTGAGTGAGCCAACCAACAAGGCAAGACGTGTCTCCGCGCCAAGTCGAGACTCCGAACTCACGGAACGACACTCCAACGCTTGTCTGCGCCACTTCAGCCTTCAAACACACGTATCGTGTGGGGAGCATCAGCGATACGTCAAGCCCCTCATTCCACGGTCTCGTCCCGTCGAGCGGGGGGAAGCCGGGACGGCGCCATGGTCTCTCTGAATCACGGGATGTGGACATAGAGCGGGAACCTGCTCATGTGCGTCTTCCGAGAAGCACCAATCGTTGTCGCATTTGGATGAATATCCAAGTCCTCCTTCCCCGGATTTCACAGCCTGATACTGTCCTCTATTCAGCCAATTTTTCTGACCTATTCCCCAATCCTGTCTCTAGTTGAAACTGAGAGACGCCTCAATTCATGCGATCATTTTCCCTAGGCCTCGTCGCGATATCTTTCGAGACCCCTTGAGCCCTGTCGTGCCGACCGGCGACGTCACGAGCCCACGAGGACTGTTTCCCATTGTCACCGTCGGTCAAGAGGACCACGATAAGGACAGCGAATTTGAATACAATATATGTATCCGCCCTCTTGGAAGCTCTCCCCAGCCGAATATCTCATTCTCGAATCCGTGATTGACGAATTGATTCCTCGGAGCGACCGTCGCAAAGATTGCCGTGAGAATTCCTAAGCGATCCTCCCGGCAGGGAATGGGAGCTTCGAGAGGCATTCTCAGCATTTCCGATTGCGACAATGAATCGCATCCTGGTCCCATACCATTACCTGAAGAGTCCCCTCATCCGGCTAGATCCCCTCAGAGCTTGGACGCTTTTCGCTCCTCCTCCTCCTTTTTTCGGAAATTACGGAAAATTTATGAGCCCATGTTAAGGATACTTTGGCTCGCTCCTTCAGCTTTGAGGGAAGGGAGAGAGTTCGTAGACTTGAGTCGGAGGTTTGCAGCACACCTGGACCTAAGCCGCTCTGACCTTAACGATTCAGGAAGGTTCTCTCTTCCAGCGTTGCCGAACACTCGCGCAGAGCAGAGTTTTTCCCGCTTCAAATTTGCTCCCGCCGACCGGGAGCGCATCGGCGGGAAAAACCCCGGCAGGTACTCGCGCCCTCCGTGCCTAGTCGTCCGGTGAGGTCTCTGGTGGCATGCCACGTGACTGACTTCTGCAGGAGACGGCGAAAGCAAAACCCAACGCATGGCACGTAGTTCTTCTGGAGAACGTGCGAGAATAGAAGGAGAGAAAAATTCAAGTGCAGCATACGAAGATCAAGATAGGGGAAAATGTTCGCACAGGGCGTCCCTCAGCGGACGCTCCATTCATCAACTTCCCCACAAGTCGTCGGCGACCTATCCTGGAAATTCGCGCTTCACCGTAGGCCCTGAATGGAGCCGGTTTCCTTTTTGTGATCTCCTGCTTTTCCTCCTTCTCTTGTTCAACCCGAGACTCCCCGCCGGACGCAAGTCTGCTCTCTTATTTCCCGTCCCCCTTGTGTCGACGGGGTTCGGAACACTTACCCCGTAAATCCACGTTTCGCCAACTTTCGCTCTCTATCTGTGTTTTTCGCCCCTCTCTCCTTCTCATTCTCACCGGTCTCCTTTCTCTCTCCCTCTCGCACGGCGGCGGTCTTCTGTGTGAAAAGCCACCCCGGCGAAAGAGAAATTTCATGTCGACCGAGGGGTGGATACAAGAAGATATGTCGTCTGATCTAATGGCCCCGCACGCTTCACGTGGAGAAGGTTTTCGGTTCGGCTGTGCGGGCTCGAGTGCGGCGTGGACGGGTGGGGTTTTGTCATTGCGACCATAAATGTGGGGAATATATACAGACGGCGCAGTGACTCCCTCACTCAGCGGGCGTGTGCAAGACAGGGCGCCCGCCGCTCTGAATGTGCTCGGAGGGAACTTGAAGAAGAGCCGAGCTACATTTGCGCGAAGGCAACGACGGCCAAACTCACGTGCGTTCTCATATGGTAAACATCCGGTACGGTGCTCCCAACGTCGCCCGATGGCTACCCGGTGAAGATCAAGCCGGGGTCTCCCGACACACGAAAAACGGCGATGATGCGCTGGCGTTTCTTCGGTCGACTCACGTCATCCGATCGGAAGTCAGCGGTCAGTTCAAGGGAATTATTGTTGCTCGCTCCGGTGCTCACCTCAGAGGCTATTTTGTGCGCTGCGCAAATGAGGTTATGATGACGTCAATTCTCGATTCGTTCTGAGGTGAGAGAACTCGGCCAGACGACGGCTAAAAATAAAGGTCCCGAGTCACTATTTCCTCGGACGCAGCAACAGCCGTCGGATGGTAATTCAGCTGATCTTCTCAAGCTAAAATTAAGAGTCCCGATGAGTCGATTAGTTTCTTCGTTTGTTTGCTCTTCTCTCGAGCCCGGCACGAGGTTGGAGCTCGACTATCGAGCGACTACTCTGCGGCCGGCTGGTTGGCTCCACTTCCTTCAGACGTTTCCAAGGACGGTGAGGGGAAAATAGACGAGGATTGCGAGAATGCGAGTAACCACTCCGGAATTTGCTCGTTTTCCAGTCGAATTATTTATCGTGAGAAGAAAGGAAGGAATTCTGTAAGTAGAGTCACGGGAAGCAGAATGCCATATTCCAGTTTTTATTCTCACATGCCCGAATTCCTCCTCGATGTTCCTGGATCCCAACAGCTTTCGAATTGGAACGCTCATTGATTCGTTGAGTTTTTCCGCGGTGTGAGCCGCTCCGGAGAGTTTTCCCGCCTCGTCTCGAGTTGTTGTATTCATGCGTTGTCCCGGCGCTCCGGCTCGATGTAGACACGATGGGCTCGACCTTCATTTTTAGAGGAGCCCATCCAGCGGGGGAATGAATAAAAATTTCCAGAAAGTACGCGTCAGCGCATCGGAGCCAAGCGATCCGGGGCTTGCCGGTTCGTATGCCTGCCTGTCAGTCGAAGACGACGCCGACGTGGGCTGTCGACGCTCTACGGGGATATCAGGCGAGGCTCCTGCTAAGTATCGCAGACTCATGGCCAGGCGACGCGAACGAATTCCAGTTTTTTCCCATCATGTTCCGGCAAGGCTGCGATCTCATCGTCGTCGATGTCTGATACTCGGTGCCTGATGTAGTTATTCCGCCTCGGAGAGTCTCGACAGACAAAGACTGATCGAATCATCGCGGCATGAAATGTGCAGCATCGGTAAACACCCGAGAGCTGGTGTCCGCCTTTGAGAAACATGATCCAATAGGAGTGGTACGTAGTCTCGCCTGCATCTACGCAGTATTCCATAACGGCGAACATCCACGCCCATTTGATTCTATTCGATTCGCGGGATTGAAGAATCTCCGGCTGAATATCATACCGAGTCCACCGCTGAGGGACCCCATCACAACCGTCCAGGACCCTGTACCCATCGAAAGGCGGAACATATGATAGAGCTTGGAAGAAAATTTTTGAACCGAGGATTCGAGAAAATTCACGAAGATCGATCATTGCTGATTCGAGGTCGCGAGAGAGAGATTCCCTTGCCCGTATTCAAGGTGGACTTTGTCGCGTCGTCATGGGTTTGCCCTGAACGCATTCGATTGGGTTCGGAGTCCGGACCCTACAGAAGGTCTTTCCAGCAAAACTTCAAACTCGTTCGAAGTCAAAACGCACTCTGGCGTTTCCCTCTCGCTTCGGCGTCGTTTCATTTTTCCGCATTGTCCCTGGTAAATGTTTTCGGCTGTTCGCGACTCACTCGAATTATACGGGGGAACTGTCACTGGCGGTGTCGTGGCTGTCGCTCACAAAGAGAACGGACAGCCGAAACGGACGAACTCAGGGAGTAAGGTGGAGCCGACAGTGAGGCTGAGGATGAAGATGAGCAGTTCCTGGCAGCCTCGCAAGATCAGGAGCACTTGAGGGGACGGACATCGGAGGAGCAGTATAACAATGCAGCTGCCGGATGGCTGCAGAACGACAATCGAACGACTTGAACAGACGAACCCACGAGGCCCGGGGCGCTCGGCTCACTCGAACCTTACCCGCGGTAGCGAGCTAGCTGACCGAGCAACCGGGAGCCGACTTCCTTGCGCGGTGGCCATCGTCCCCACCTTGTCGACCCAGCCCGGCGGAGCGGCCAAGCTGTCAGAGGTCCCATTACCTCTTCCATTTATAACCAATCTAGCCAAAAGCCAGCTTCAGTTTCGCAATTTTCCTTCGTCCAGTTGTTCGTTCCCCCTCGAGCTCCCCTCCTGTGCCCCGATTCTCCTCGGTCCGGCTCGTCCTCGTGCGAAGTTCCTCACAGTCGGCCCGGGGACGCCAGCGAGGAGCATCCGACGGATGTCTCGGTGCAGCTCGAACTATTTCGATCCATTGCAACGAGGCCAGCTCATCGGATTACTCGGATGTTTCCGAAGGTCGGATCCGATCATGATGAAGCCTATCGTGGCATGGAAGACTTGCCTCCCTTCTTCTTAGACATTCTTCCTCCGCCTTCCGGCAGCTTTGAAGGAAGGATCAGCGTCGTTCAAGGCTGTTTCCACGTCCACCGATATAGACCAGACAGGAGTGAGGGAATCAAAAAACAAATTGACTGACCGACCGAGGCGCCGACGGACGCATGGCGACGAGCCAGAAGGGGATGGACCGAGCGCCAGCGCTCAAGGGACGGCGCTAGTTGAGTAGAGCTCGTAAAGTGGCAATTAAGTCTCCCGCGCTGGGCAACTCAGAACATGGGACAACGACCCTGAATTCCGAAGCCCGCCGAGCGAAAGCGACGGAAGTGGAGATCTAATCAAGTACTGTCCACGATTCTCTCTTAGTTCCCCCTTCCGCTCGTTTCCCGAGTTTCGGGCGAACGGCGGCGACGACCTGGGGTCCACCGAAGAAACAAACCGCGTCCAAGTCTCGTTTTCCGGTAGAGCCCATCTTACGTGGAGTGGATTCCTCAGGGGGCGGAGGACGCGGGAAGAAAAAAACTGTTTACATTGGTGCCGTTCAAATACGATCCGGGGCTTTTCTTGAGGATGTTCGTAACGAAACAGAATGTCTTCCTCGCGAATCCGAAACTTACTCCGGCAATCGCCCTCCAACGCCTCCATGAGAATTCAGACCCTTCGGGGTCTAGGGGCTACAGAATGAAAGGAAACGGAAACTTCGAGCACAGGGCTCACCTCGGCCCGCGAAAGCGTTCGGTTCTGCCCGGAGCTTTCCTCATTTCGCCTCAAATGGATCTGCTCAGCCATCCACTGAGCAAAACAGTCAGTCAGTCAGTCAGTCAGTTGGTCGCTTCCTTCTTGTGAGGCTTTCGTTCGTTGTTCCCCATGAGGAAAATGGCAATCTCCTTTTCCCTCCTGTCCCCGAATTTCTTCATCTCACGCTTCCCAATGTTCGTGTCTTTCCTGCCGCCGTGCCTGCCTGTTCTTCCTTTGGGTCTTCTTTCAGCCCGTCCGTTTCTCTTCTCGCCAAAAGGGACGCTTGTCCGCTCTCGACTAATACATCGCTACAACGAACGTCCGCCGGATCCTCATTCCTTCAACTCCATCTCACCCCGGGGGTCATTGTTGCTGCCGGGGACAAGCGGACACCTCCGCGACAGGCTCGTTTTCGTAGTCACCGCCACCACCGGGACCGTTTCGGCGACGACCGAGCGACCGACCAAATGGCTGACTGACTGACTGCCGACACTGGCGGGGTCGCTCGGCGCTATTGTCACCGCTTGCGCAGACGCGCCGTCGAAATAGAGCACCGCATCAGTAGTAGCAGTTCTTGAATGCAAGAATCCCCGAATTTCGATATATTTCAAGTGGTGAGTAATTTTAGCTGATTCCATCGACATCGTCCGGCTCCGAGCGATTTCCTTGCGCGATGGAGAAGGGTGTTGCCAATCGACCGCACAGGGTCGACTTCGCCGCGGAGTCGGATGATTCGCTTCTGCCGCAGATAGTGATGTCGAAAACGAGCCGTCCCGACATATTCGGATCGGGCAGCGGGCGAGTCGGCGATCGATGATGTATCGGGAACGAGTTACCGATGACCACGAATGGAGCAAAAGGCAACGAAAGTGACCCTGCGAGCCGGCAGAAGGTAAGCAAACACCTATCGGCTCCGATTCTCGACGAAAATCCTATCGGAACACCATCGGTTTTCGTTCGGTGAGCATTCGTGACGCGAGCGTCAATAAAAAAACAGTCTGCCGCAAAGGCACAGGCTTTGAGGTAGGGCACGGCGCGCGGCGTGGTCAACTGTCGGTCCCGGTCATCCCGCTGTGCACCTAGGCAGATTGCCGACAAGCCGGCAAACCCGTCCGACCCATTTACGCTAATCGTTGCTTTCCCGAGAACGCTGAGATCGAACAGAAGGTTCTGCCGAATTCCCGCGTCGGGGCGGTGTTGCGTCCCGACTGAGAGAAGCTCGACGCGATGACGGCCCAGTCGGAGAAGTACCGTGTGGACTACGATTGCTCCACACATCCCGACCCCCGGAGCTCTTGCCCCAGATACGTGGATTGCGTGTGACCAACGGAAGTCGTTATTGGCACGGCCGCAAATAGAAATTACAGCGGAACTCACAAAGGGCGGTCAAGTCGAGACGCGGTCCTCGGTCGGAGCCGGGGCGACAAATTACAGAGTTTCACCGCTCGGAAACAGGCAACATATAATGTTAGAGGTCATGCAAGGAGCGGACTCATCCGCAAGCTTTCTGTGCACGAGCGACTTATGGAATCAGAAACGATTGCGACTTGGAGCCTGTTTACGCCTTTCTTGCGGGGGCGAATACGTCAGCCACCGCCATGAGCCTCCTCCCCCGGTCCTAACCTCTTTCCGAACTCGGGCATTCTCTCGGATGCCCACGCTTTCCCCTGGTCAGGAGCACAGAGATACACTTAACGGTCACGGAAAGGCATTCGGTATATAAAAACGATGTCCTTGCGCGGGCACGGACTTACGAACGCAAACATTCATGGACAGGGTCTTGTTCCGGTAAGCCATCATTAGGCAGTCCTCCCCGAATAGAGCAGTAATCATAATACGCGGCGGTGGCGTGACAAAGCCCGAGACGTCGACAGGCTGCGAAAGTAGCCAACTACCGCGGCTACTGCGAGAGCGACTTTGGTTTGGAAACGAGCTGCATAACAGAGTCATAGTACAGTGAACTACTAGCAAAACCGGATCCCGTAAGTCGGAACTCGGACGGGGATTTCAGCGTCAGCTCCGCCATAAGGATGATGTTAATTCTTTTGCCCGTAACTTGACAATATCGTAATACCTCAGACTCAGGGTTTTTTTTACGAATACACCGCTATTCCGTTCTACGGGTATTTGGCTATAAGCTTGGTCGCTGAGTCGTTCGCTTCGAGCGGGAATCAACGGCACGACGAAGGCGGCGTCGCGTCGTTGACGGTGACGTCGATGGCACAGGCGAACGCGGGAGCAACTGCAGTCCAGCTCGACACGTACAGACGTGCCGATTGTACGATTCCAGTCGGGTCCGATGCAGTGACTGTTTTGAGAATTCACAAGAACTCCGCGAATTGTCTCTGACTCAATTTACAACGGAAGTTTTCCGAGTTCAGCTCGGAAGGCAAAACTCCATGAAGATTAATGCTCAGTAACTAATTCGTTGCCGGATGGGGGAAGGGGGACCCGGAAGTGACTCTTGTCGGGCCTACATTGTGTGTGTATACAATGCGCTTTCCAACATCATTCCAAAGGTCCCTCAACGTCGCTCACATCCCAACTGTCTCCGTTTACTCGATTACGAAATTTGATCTCCCGTTTGCGACTGTCGTACCCATGACGCCTATGCGCTTGTCTACTGACTCAAGTTTCTTGAAGATCACATCATGGGATTTCATGAACATTGAATTTTCCTCCCATCCGCGAGCGAGTGGTCTTATGAGAACAAAGGGTAAGTGGATTCTCGCAATTGGAGAGATCTCTAAAATCCCGGTGCTATACTCCTGGAAAATGCGACTCAGACGGAAAGTCAAGCTCCCCTATTCACGAGGCAGTCTCCCAGCGAGATCACATCCAACTTTTGCAGAGCTCCGACTTGTCGGAAGTAATTCCGCTCCGGCAGTAGATTAACTTTTCTTCGACTGAAGCAGAAAAGCCCCCGTTCCAATGTCCGGCGGAACGTCGAGGACGTAATCGTTGTCCCGTACGGAGCAGTCGTCATCGATGACGTCCTGGAGACTCGACTTGTTTTCGCATGAGATAGCGGAAGGCCATGGGGAGTTTTGGGCAGGTTTCGACGGGATACAGCAACGACCGTAGGCCGTTTTCCCGTGGAGCGTGGAAGCGTGGGCACGCGATACGATAACTCGTCTCCCAGTCCGACGGCTAACAGTCGTTGGTCGACCGCACACGCGAAGCCGACCGACAAGCGTAGGCAATTAGATTTGCTCTTCACTGACACGTCAAAGGGAGGACCACCTGGCCTCGCGGACTTCCCGTGAGTGGCTCGTTCGACAGCGTTCCCCTTGTCCGTCAAATCGCTGTCTCCACAGCGAGCTCGGGATGAAGTTTTCCAGGTGAGGGGAGGAGAGAGGCCGAAGCCTCAGATGATCGACACGGCAAACAAAAGCGTAGGATGAGGAGGGAAGAAATCCCGACGGGTAGTAACGAGCCACTGCCGCCCTGGAATGCGGGACCGTCGGTCATTCGTTTCATAAGGAGTCCGTCCTTGTGGTGGGGTCGCTTTGAATTGGGGGCGTTTCCCCGTAGAAAGTCTATGTGAGCCGATAATTGCCGCGAATTTCCGGCTAATAAGCCGCGACGAAAGTCGAGCCTTAATCATGAATATTTCCCTCACGAGGGAATCTCGAACGCTGATCATCATCTGCGGGCGTGACAAAGCTTGCCGTTGTCGGAAACCCACAGCACAAGTACCCCGGAGTACTGCTTCAAAGTTCAAGGGCCATGCAAGAACACCGTCGAAGAACAAGCTCAAACTCCTTCAATCGCCACGGGAATCGATCGGTGGCATTCTACGTTTTGCTCCAAGATGTGACTCATCGCGGAGGGCTCTGCTCAGGCATCATGGCGTTATCGGACGACTAAGGTGAGGGACTTTCGTGACGCTGGAGACGAAGTACCTACCGTTGGTCTGTGGGTCCTGCGAATCTGAGGACGATTTCACGCCAAAATCGTGCCTGCCCGAGATCGCGGAGGAACCCTCTTGATTATCTGCGCCTTAGGAGCTACCGAGGCGTGAAAACCTCTCAAAAATTGAGTTTTGAATACTCACTCGCAGTCCTCCTCTGCATCTCCCGATCGCTCTTGTCATTGTGAACGACATCAAAAAGCTCGTTGCCGAGGTTAGAGCGACAATCGTCGCCAGGCTTACGTCGACGTCCCCGGGCCGAGCGGGTCGCTCGTTCCCTCGATTTCGGGGTCGATACCACGACAACACGGAGAACACAAAGTATTGCGTGTACGGCTTCCGACACCTTAATAGATTGCCCGTAGTGGTGAATTGCCATCGACTCACGTTACGAACACGTTGCCCGAACATACCTCCGTACAGCCCAGCGCTCCATGATATTGAATGCATTGTATTCAGTTGCCTTCCAGAAACCGAGAAATCACTCACTCAATGAGAAGTGAGAATGAACACGCGCCTTATGACCGTGTAATTCGGATCAAGCCGCCAGCTCCCTGATATAGCAGAATACCTATGCTCGGAGGCAGGCGACGGGAAAAAATTCGACGACCCATTCCTCCAACCTCGCCCAGAGAAACCTCTCACTGACCCTCGCTGGAATCTGACGCGTGCTGTCGATGTGGTATGTCGCTGAGTATCCCCTTGGAGATGCCGTCGGATCCTATCGCGAAGAGTTCCTTTAGCTTCCGCGCCCACAACCGGCCCTCGAACGGGCTGGGTATCGACAGCCCACGCGGTCGGATGGACCCTCCGTGTCGGGTTCATTAGAGAACGACTTCGAGAGACTGGTTGGCACGGTTTGGCACAGTTTGAAAGCAGTTATTGGATCACGACCGGCCAGCGCCAACTCATCGACTGCTTTGTGTACACAAAACAGTTCGGAAAGTTTGTCGAGTGACTTGTCGTCGTCGTCGTCATCGGCTCCTTCTTCTTGTCAAGTTGTTGAGGTCCTCTTGACTCAATGACCTTCAATAGTGGAACGTCATTGGGGCGCCGATGGTGCCGCCGCCACCGCTCCGTCAGCCGGTCTGATCATCGTCGTCGTCGTCCTCCTCCTTATTTCACGGAGAGCTCTCGTTAGGATCCCAGCCAGCCCGCTAGACAGCCAACGGGCCAACCGGCCCCAGTTCATCGGGGGGAATCGCGCCTGACGACTGAAATCGGAAATCAATGAATTCTTCTTTTGTACGTTGCGCCGGCACTCACTCGCTCGCTCGCTCAGGGCTCCGGCCCGTTTGCAACGACGTCGACGACCACAACCACGTCGCGTCGTGCCGACGATCTCACTTCTTCATCAAGGAGTGAGAAAAAGTAAAGAGGAGAGGAGGAAGAAGAACTGGAAGTTTGCTGCGACGCCCCAGCTACAGAGAGCCGATGGAGCGAACGAACGAGCGCGAAGCACTCATTCCTATCGGGTTCTCGCGAGGATTCCGTCTCGCTCGTCACAAGCTCGTGGAACGATCGCACGGAGCCCACTTGGTCGAACCAGAGCGGGTGCTGATTCACGTTCCATGTCAATCCATCGAATCCATTCGCGCCCTTTCTGTCTCAATTCTCGCGAGTTGCTATTTTGATACTGTCCGCCGCAGCGTGACCGTCCGAATAGCGTTCGATAGCGTTGACGCAGGTCCTGGTCGTGAGTTCGATCTGTCGACATCCGTGGACGCAGGAAACTCGGCTCTGATTTAAATGGCTCTCCGCACGGTCTGTGAAATCGACCTCGCACCCGAGCTGTGATGGGGACCGCGTTCAGAACGGTGCGACTGACGCGGGCTTTTTATTTCTGAGTTCGAATCTGGGACGTTCAACGGCCTCATGAAATCGGTCATGGCAAATCCCTTTAGCGCGGCCCGCCTGCTGCAAGCCCATACAGCCTACCTGGGAGCATTCACGACGATATTCGATTCGTCAGCTGACGTACTAATGTCCGTCCTTCATCAGTATTTGTGACTCAATACCTGGAACCCGTAGATTCGACGCGTTATCGAGCTTGGGACGGGAACCATGTCGCGATTGTGGCCCGGGATCTTATCTTCCTTCTTTTGAATCTCCGGCTCCAGGCGCTATGAAAAAAGCAAGCCGCGAGCCCGAAGTGACGCAACGCCCATGGTCTCGGAAACGGAAAAGGAGTACGGAGCAGATCTCTCATGCTCCCACCGGAGAAGCCTCGGGGACTATTATCTTCGTATTTCTTCGATTACCGAAACGCGTCTCCGGCGTCACTCCGACCGACCGACCGACCGACCGACCAGCCACGACAAGAGGAAGCTAACATCCTCCTGTGAGATTCGCAGGACCAAGCGCGATATCTCAATAGTCGAAATATATAATCTGAGTGAGAGATTTGTCTCTATCTCTGAATCTGAGATCTCTTTGGGATTATCATTCGATGCGAAACATATGCTAAGGAGTCCTCTCTCGAGG
The DNA here is from genome assembly GCF_000255335.2 of Galendromus occidentalis. Lineage (NCBI taxonomy): Eukaryota > Metazoa > Arthropoda > Arachnida > Mesostigmata > Phytoseiidae > Galendromus > Galendromus occidentalis. The sequence continues at coordinate 634,467 of NW_003803379.1, forward strand.
CAGGCAGCTTACGGGATGACGTTTGCTAGTTTCCTCGGAAGCCTATGGTCCCCCCGTAGAGGCAGCTGTCGAGGTCACAGTTCGGAGATCGCGAAAAGCAAGCAACGTTCCGCGTGGTTTCAGCAAACAGCCAGAAAAGTCCGGACTGGTTCAGCGTGTCTGCCGTGTCGCTCCCGACTTACCTCTGACTCGTGCGACCCTCCGTGTAGGAAGCGGATTGGAGCTACCGAGTGCTCGAATACCAAAGGAGGGAATTCGCGTCGCTGATGATCAACGTATGCAAAAACACGCGATGCAAAATGTATGAAGCGAGCTTGCTTTTTTGGGAGATCTCTCCGAGCATCGGTCCGTCCATTGGCTGCTATTTCCCTAGCTGCCGTCCCTATTGGGAAGCGAGCACACAGTCAGCGGAAGGCCCCTTATGGTGGGTGCTTCAAAGAGGGTCGTCTGTCGGACCGACGGGAGAGAGAACGGGCATATTTCACGCAGTGGGGTTGACGATTAATCAAATTCTGGACGTTTTTAGGAACTACCCGTGGCGGAAGCAGCCAGCTCGCTCGGCAAACGGGCGCGCGAGCGGGCGGGAATAAACCACCATCGCGATGAGTATATTCTCTTAGAGGGAGAGACCTCGCTGGCTGTCTTCGACGCCGCGCCGGCAGGCCAGCCAGCCGGCCAGCCCAGCGGCCGGCTGAGAGTTGGGGGTGGAGGCGAGGGCGGGTGAGCCGTGAAAGAGCTGCGGCACGAGAAACCGAAACAGCGTAATTATTTGCCAAGAGGTAATGTGCTAATACAGCCTCTCCGTTATTCCGTTCGCCCGCGCAACCTCAGATTCTGCGGCGGGGCTCCGAATTCATTTTTCATTCTTCGGAGCGAGGGCCGTGCAAGCGATCCGAGGTCGGCCGCATCAGTTTACATCCCAAGAGCTTCTCGATTTCGAACACAAATTCGAGAGAGAACCACTTCCACGCTGTCAGTACGGAAAGATTCCCATCATGGAGGCTCCAGCGGGCGCTTTTGTGGCGATTCCGAGGACATTCCATTAGCTTGGGGCTGATCAGGGATCCATGAAGCAAGCGAGGAACTTCCTCGTGGATTCCCGATTGCACGAGGTGGAAACCGTCATTACGTATTTCAAATTTTCTCTAGAATTCCAGGCCTTTTGAGAGCCACGGGACTGAGATTTCGTGCTCTACCCGACGTGAGCCCTCGCTTAGGCGACACGAGAATTGAATGCCACGGAAGAGTTAGCGACTCTTAAATTCGAAAGCCGCGAGTTCCAGCTGATGAAGTGCGAATAGCTGCGTTGCGATTCCATGGCAACCAAGGAGCACTCTCCAAAATTAAAGTTGCCGGTTGCCGATGCCCGCCGACGACTCTGCGTCACCCCGAATTCTGCGAGAAAAAAAATCATGGCGCGAGGCCCCCGTTCCCATGTCAATGGCGGGAGTCTTGGAGGTGGGCTTCGACCGAGCGAATCGCGCTCACTGGTCAAGGGCAGGCGTCTGGTATGTCACTGCGGAGCACAGGGATTCTCTTCACATGTCGAGATCCATTCGGTGATCGCCGGCATAGCGAACCACAAGCTTACGTCTGTACCGAATAATTAATTCATCCATCTAATCGGAGGTTCATGAGCAAGATTGGAGCTCTGCTGGTGAATATTTCGTGCCTTTCGGATTTCATCAGTGAATAGATTCCCACCCTTATCTCGTTCGCAGATCCGATTTGGCTATTCATCGCCTGAATCCCTCCGCGCGAGGCGACGTGAGCGACGTTTGAGACCCACGCCAGAATACCCCACCTCGATTCAAAACCTCGTTGACCGTATGAATCGCGACCGGGGTAACGTCTCGTAAACACCGATGCCACAAGTCGGAAACATGATCTTGATGGACCTCGCGGATACGAGTCGCAAGTCGCAAGCATTCGTGGCTGTGACGAGGTTCGACGGAGCTGCTTCATCGCAGCTGTAAGGGGACAGAAAACCGCGAGACATCGTCAGCACTTCAACGGGTAATGGTGCCGGTAGTGAACGGAGCAGTCGTAGAGGTAGAAGCACAAGGAACTGGTAGTGAGAGCAGTTGTATCGGCGGGAGCAGTGGAAAGAAACGAGTCCCCACTCACTAAGTGAGATGCTGAGGGGAGAGAGCATAAATAATTCAGTGACGAGCCCATTTTCCAAATCAATATCAGGAGACGCAGACCGACGGGTCGGTCGGTGGCACCGTTGACTGACCAGTCCGCTGGCAGGCAGGCAGTCCCGCCATCCGTCTGTTGGTCCGACGACGCAGGGAAAACGACAGCATATATCCTTTCGATCGTGTTCTGCGGTGTGAGCGTTCCTCGAACAGCTCCCGCGACGTCACAATGATCTTTCGAGCAGAACTCCCAGCAGAAGCGGCCGGACATCGCTCAGGACTTGGACAGCGGTGCGGTGGCCGCCCGTCCGCCTGTCTGCCCGGACCGGAGAATGCATATCGGATTCGAATGCAGACGATCAAGGGAAAATCCTCGTTTTCTTCCGAAGGATGTGTTTCTGTCCGCGGTCTCGCCGCCGCCGCCCTTCACTCCTCTGCCCGAAAGGAACTGGACCGCAGCTAGGTACGGGACGTGTCCGGTTGCTGCATTTTCGCGGCGGTTGCTCCACGGTGATAGGGGGCCATGTCCTGGCGGGCTACCGTCACAACGAAGTCTCAATTCTACGCCTGTTGTATATCTTGCCGCCTACGGTGCTGTCGAATCTTGGAGAGCAACCGGAGAAGCGGCGCGGCGTGGCTCTCACGGACGGCTTCAATCAAGTGCTCGCCTGCCAAGGCCTGTGCGTCCGTACGCCCGTCTTGCGCCTCTCCTGATGCTCCGCCGAACAAAACGGATGAGGGAGCGAGCGAGCGATGGGAAGGATACCTCAACTTCTATCATGCTTTTAGTATACAGGTGCCAAGCCATACCGGTCACCGTCAGCCAGTCCGTGAGTGAGTGACTGACGTGCGTCGAGAGGGAACAGTTTCGGAAACTACCGCGAAACGAAGCAGATGTTCGTGTGCGACCTCCGTCGATGAAGGCATCACGCCCGGCGATGATCGAGGAGGGCGGAACGCGATTTCACGGAATGACACACGGTGGACGTCACTCTTCTCCGATACGGGAAGTGGATTGTTCATCCGGGAAAGACTCTTCTCTGGAAGATCTCAGGAGGAAATCTCCCGGAAATATTCATCGTCTCATCCCTAAGATTCAAATTCTTCTTCCAAACATCTGTCTCTGCGCGGAGAGGGCCGGTGGTGGAGCTCGAACGAAATTCGGTTGGCGTCCGCCTCGGTCGAGCTCGTCCAGTGACGCTGCTGATAGGGCGGTAGATTGTTGGATACTTGAGTGGGTGGACAGTTTTTTGCTCCACAAATGTCTAAATAATGACCGTCTCGAGCGGAGAGCAGAAAACAGAGACATCGGTCTTGAGGGGCCTGTACAGCACGGCCGGCTCGGTCGGTCGCGCGGTCAGCCTCCGGGCATGAAATGTCTGACCTTGTTCTCTTGTTTCTCTCGATTGCGCCGTCACAGCTGATGTGCGTTTCCTCTCTGTCCTTCTTCTTCTGCATATTATATGCACCACTTTGTATGTATGTGCAAGGAAGACTCGCTGTGCGCGGATCTGTACGTCCATTGTGGCTTGTCGAGCATGGGCGCGCCGAGTGACGGAGTCGGCGGCTTCTTCCAGCACAAACTTTTTCCCCACAGTCTTCGTGTCTTTGCAAAATCCTGTCCAAACTCTAAAAACAAAAGATCAAGCAGATTCGAGCAAGAACTCTTCTCCGGAAGGGGGGGGAGGGCAGCGGAAAACGCATCTGCATAAGGCAACGGTGAATCAGCTCCGCTGTATTGGTGCTTCCGCGACGAAACGAGAGGTCGCCGACTTCGACGAACACGACTACGCATTCTGAAGGCAGGACGCGACGGCGGAGGTTCGCAAACCGCTCAGGTTCTTCTTTTAGTAGCATTTTCCCGGGCAAAGACACGCCTTGGGTTTATTGTAGATGTTGAGCGCGGCAGGCCGGACCGCTTGTTCCCCGTTCTCCAAGGCCGCTGTCAAAAGCCTCTTATGTTCTCTCTCGGTCGTGCAAACACGTGTCCAGACACAAGTAGATCCGAAGCTGGAGGCCGAATGGATGCAGGACATCTTATGGGCGCCTGTCCTGGGACAGAGAATGTCGCAGCGGGAATATGCGCCATGAGCACTCATCTCACAATTAGCGTCGAAGCCGCTGTCAGATGCGAGCGGCCGCGATTTCGCTAATTAGCGTCAGCGGATATTTTAGTTTCTTCTAGATTCTCCGCCGGGATTCCGATCGAGTTTCCAACAGCTTTCCCTTCGCCGGCTGCTCATCGAAGGACTATTAGGCGAGCTCCGGCCGTGGATTAAAGCGTATTTTTACGGAAGAAGGACGCACCGAGTCGGAAATGCGGGCCTCACTGGTCTCGCCCAGCAGTGGGAGCCAACGATTCGTAAATGTGACAAATGCGCTCGATGCCGATGGTCCGAGGGTGTCCGCCAGGAAGAACGGCGACTATATGGTGGTAGATGACCGTCGACGTCGGAAAGGCCGCCACCGTCGGCGCGCTTTTCTGGATTAATGGACAGACCCCCCTACCCGAGCGAGAAATGGAACTCCGCCGCCGCTCGCACGCCCATTGAATCGTTCGGACGCACCCAACGTAACCGATCCTGATGACCGCAACAACATGTCGGCAGTCTCCGGAGCTCCGCCGCAAAGAGACCGCTACCGGACTCTCGAGATCGATTCGTGGTGATCCGTCGTAACTCCTGTTCCCGTCGGTTCATCCCGGAGCTCAATCAATCGAAGAAAAACCAGACGATATCGCCTGCGATCCGATTTTTCCCGTTTTATTCCGTCCGATTTGAGCTAAGAATAATAATAATTAGGCGAACACCCATCTGCGTAGACTTGTGCGTGAACATGTCCCCAATTACAGCCCGGCACCCGCTCTCTGTCGAGCTCCTGCTCGACCCTTCTGGGCTGTTGCCACCGCCGGAGTCGTCGTCATTGCGGCAGAGGCGACGAGTGACAGTCACGTTTTTTACGTGGAATTACCTTCCGTGCTCTGCGGGAGCGACTTCGGCCAACCATAATGAGTCTAAACACATTTGGGCTCGAGCGAGTGAAGAAATGAAGTTGTCATAGATTGACATGAGTGCCTGAGCGTTCGTGGACTCCGGCTGAATTATTCACACGTTGCAGAAGGCACACCGCCGCTACCACCGTCGACGTCGTCGTCGAACCGATAGCCGATTGGCCAACAGCCGGGCCCGAATTCAGTGGAGAACCTCATCTCTCGATAGCTGTGGACGCACGGGCAGACCGACGGATGGATCCATCCCGCCGACGAGACCGACAGACACTTCAAGCGAGTTACGGTCCGGTCACGCGACCTGTTGACTGACATCTATCAGAGGGGAACGCCAACGCACTCGGCCACTGCCTCAAGAAACGTTTTCATCCGAGCGATGCGCACGCCGCTTTCGAACAACACAAGCCGCTTCGCCGTTCGACCCATCGATCGAAAAAATCGGGACTCCACTCCTTGCCACTAAATGATTTGGAATCGGATCCCAGCCACGACGTCTCGCTGTCGGGCCATCGGAGGATTTTCGTCGCGCTTGGGAAACTCGAGCTGACGAGAAGAAGTCGCCAAAACCGCACTCGTGTCGGCCGAGAGTTCTTCCGAGGCTCCACCGGAATCACGTAGTCGCCTTCGCGTTCCGGGGGAGACTCGAGCGGTCATCGATGGAGAGGATAGTTCGCTTACCTGTGTGACATGTTACGCGGTAAACGCCACGTTTAGAACAATTATTCGCGAGATGTAATCCACAATGCCGATGACACACACAATGTTCCGGGTTGTTTTCCTGAGTGAAACTTCCTCTCCCAGAATTTTTGCTCCCCTTCCGAACTATCACGAACACCCTCTCTGGCGGCCTGCGGAAGGTTTCAAACTCCCAGAGAAAACGCAATTAATTTCGAAGTGAACTTTTCTCCCCGCGAGCTGCCTGTTGCACTTAATGTCTACATACACAGCTTTGACCTGCGCTTGCGAACAGGGTACGTCCTCTCCGAGAGAACCCAGGACTCTGACTCGGAGTTCAGCACGTTGTGGTCCTCCCCCGTCTCGAGAAAGGACAACGCCGAGGGCGAGAGTCCAGAGGGGGGAAGGTAACTAGCTGGCAAGGAATCCTTGGCAGAGAGATCTCGAGGAGATATGGCTGTGGGCAAGCTCGGGCATGCGGGATGTTCGGCTAACTGGATTAGGGTACGTTCCCCTCTGTACGTTCGATGTTTCGGGACAAGTGAAGGATTACTCATCGGACGAAAAAAATCGTGAAGGTTGTCGGTCCGGGGGAAGGCCTCAGTCGTTTCTGTCGTTTTCCCGCGGACCGAGTAGGTACAAGTACACGATTTACGGCCAAACACAGGTCCGACTCCGCTCAGGGAAGCGGTAGAATGTTTACCTTATCTGTGTAATCAAGTGGAAGCGATGTCGGAATGGTTTCCCACCCAACGAATTCAGAGAGAACGGCGAACCTCGCTGTCGTCCAATCCACGCTACTTTGCACTTCAGTACATGGAATACCATGCTTGACGGTTCCCTCCTCTCTCTCATTCTATTATCTTGATGACAGCGAACTCTTCCTTCGGCACTTTGCGATATACCGCAAAAATATCGGCTGCCGCTGCTCCTTCGAGGCGTCACTCAGGCTGGAACTGAGTCTCCTGATACGATCCTCGCAAGCCTGCTCTGCGACATAAAGGACCAGACTGAAACTAGTACTGGTTCCCGCGCGGAGCGATCGCGACCGAAAGCGCCAAACGCGTTACATCTGGCCGAAGTCCCCGTCTTGGCGTTCCGGTCAACACGGAATCAGGGATCGAACGGGATCGCACACTCAGATTAATTATCGAACTGTCCGCGAGATCGACCGCCAGCTGTCTTGTTGTATAGTGGAAGAAGCCGACTTCTCGAAAGTGCATAACCTGTCCGAGACCGGACCTTCCCCGAATTTTCTGTTGGCCCACGACGTGCGTAAGAAGTAGATTCTCGTGTAATCGTAGAAAACTCAGGATGCGAGACGACGAGTTCACGGATTCGAAGTAGACATGACACCCGTAGAGTCTTGGCAATATTGAGAATAAGCTCCGGAAGACTTTCATTCCCAGAGAAAAAACCTACTGACCTTGGTGGAAGCAAAAACTTCAGCTCTGGAATTGCTGTGGTGAGCTCGGGAGGGATAGCATTCACTATGCACGCTCACTCGACGACGCGATGTCGTATTGATTCAGTCTGCAGCGCCTCGACGGGTTTCGGAGAACGCCGCGTCAAAAATCCGATACAAACATCTTCATAACTAACGATTCGAATGAGCGATTTCTGAGTGGAACACTCCGACGCCGTACGACGGCCGCCCTCGCCCCGCTGACCGGATGGGCGGCGTTTTCATCTGTTGGGGCCACCGGGCACGACGAAGATTTTCAATCAGGCAGGAAATACAAACCACAATTACACACGACGGTCGAAGGAAACGGTCGAACGGCGGACGGAGCGAAATTCCTATTGATTCGTCAGGTGAACTAACGAAGTAAGCAAGCGAGCAAGCAAGAGAGCGGGCGGGTCACCGACATGCGATCAGGGATACACTTATTTCGCCATTCAGCCGGACCGGCAAGGAATCTTACCGGTGCGGTTCCAAGGGAATTGCGGGGTAGTCGGGCGGGGCCCAGATGGGGTTCCAACGGGACGGGCCGGTCGGCAGAACGAGCAAGCGAAGAGCCAGACCAAGCGGACGAAAGCCGCTTTACTTCATTAACTTATGGAGAGGACCCCCGAGAAATCGCCGTTCGGACCGTCGCTACTCAGCAGCGTTGTTAAGTTGAAGCGATTTTTACTCTCGGATTGTTTGACCGTGCCCCTCAGGAACAGTTGTTCAGGTGAGCCATCGTTTGGACGAGCCCCTGGTTCGTTCCACAACCATTTCGATGTGGAGATCCCAACCTGGAGCGCGCCGGCATGCTCTGACAATGAATTGCAAAAATCTCATCGATTGAGGCAAACGATCTTTATCTTGCTCCCCGTTCGTGTGAAGGATTCCGCGAGCGTTTTGAATGCTTGCACAATGTTAGTTTCCGAACCGCCTCAGATCGTAACTCGTTTCGAGAATCCACCGTCGGATTCGATTCCCCTAATTCCCCATTCCGATCTTCTCGGAAATCTGAGTCAGGTTTCCTTCGGATTTGAATAATGACACAGCGTGCTGGAACTCTCTGAACCCAGAGGTCAAGGACAGCATGACTCTGGAGCTTTTGCCTGATCGACATCAACAGTGAATTCAGTGGACTCTGAGGACGAGTTGGAGAACATAAAAAGAAGAGAACGCCGCACAAGAGAGAATACAACCTTTTTTATGTCGTCGAGCAGTCAATGAAATCGTTTTATGAGTCACGAATAATAATATCGCTTTGAATGACTTCCACGCTATAAAACGGATAGAAGAACGTGAAATCGTACGTCGCACGCAGAACACTGCCGAAGGTTAATTATCGGAGCTTGTGAGGGCGAGAGGAGCTCTCAATGACGCCGTCGAGCAGCGAATCGAACACGCACGCATACCGGGCGTACGCGGACGAACTCACTAGGATTTTGCACTGGGTAAGGCTCCGCACGGATTGGTCTCGCAAGCCGCATGAGTTTTCCTGGAGAATCCACCTCGATGACGGTAGAGCTTTGATCCGGTCCGCCCTCGACGTTTGAATGTGCGAATGAGACACATCAACAAGCCGTTGAGCAATAATCATGATTGTCTGGCTCGGAATCTCCCTTGCGGGTCTATGCCCGTGTTTAGGGATTCTCTGATTCTACATCTCGGCGCGCAGCTCGGGCGATCCTCTCCCTCTTGAGTAGGTTCCTTGAATGAAGAAGATTTTTCACGGACGAATCGACCGATCTCACTTGACAATAACAACAGCTCCAGACCACCCCGGGAAAGGACCTGCAGTTTATTAGTGTTTCCCCCCTTTCTCAAATATAAGTCATTAATACATGAATTTTTCCCCTCCCGAGCTCGCATGAATTATTATGAGGCGTTGGAACGATCCGTCGAGCAACTATCGTTTTTCAAGCACGAGAAAGTTTACCGAGAACGCAACGCTTGGAAAACGCCGCTAATGTCTAGGCGAGCCGAGTGTTGTTCGCTCCTTGATTTATACGGGATTTAAGCGAATTACCAAGAATAATAACCCGGAGACCGCCGAGAAGCAGCTGATTCGCTAGTGCGAGCCAGCCAGACAGCTCAATCGGCTCGCCTCAGCGTTCCTGCTTTGTTTCAAGAAACTTTTCTGCCCATCCGAATTTCATGGCCAGCCCTCCATCTACAGGCCCCAAGTAGCCTGAATCGCGAAGACCGGACTAGAGAACGAACTTGAAGGGATTCAATGGAAAGTATCCGGAGAAAACCAATATTTTCCGTACTTTCCCGTTTTTGCCGTATTCAGTCGGGCGGCGAGCGCCGCCGAATCTCTATGCGGTCTGGTCAAAACGAGGAATGTAGTCGGAGCGATGGTGAGCCTACATGTGCTTCCGAGCCTAGGTAGTTGGGGAGCCGTTTGCCTCCATGGCTACCGGTAACGTCGGCCAGTCTTGTTTCCTTCCCGGCTGATAGGAAACAGAACAGTGAATAGACGACGGAGCCACCGGCGCCCGTGATCTCGCTCGGTTCCAGGATTACTGAATCCCGCTGTTTTGCAGCGACGACGGCTGCAGCGCTCCTATCTCTTACCAAACTTCGACGTCAGATGCGGCTGTAGATGACGACGTCCAGCATGCCGCAACCTTGTGTAATCCTGATTTCGAAAGGCCTTCAACAGTCCTGGTTGTGATTCTATGCGTCGGCTTCCTTTTGTTGAGGATTCTAATCCCGAAGCCCGGGAATTTTAATTGAAACCGGGCTCCGACGCAAGGATCTCAGAGAGCCCGGAACAGAATAATTCTCATCGAGGTTCCGGGTTCTAGGTCTTGAGTCTAGAGTTCCATTCTGGACTCATTCGGTGAATATTGTGGGCTCCTCACGACGATATGTGGGAGGCTCGCACGAGGTAATCGATATTGTTCATCGGTGAGAACTCATTAAGGTCTCTCTCTTTGAGACTTTCGATGACCACGTCCGCCTGTCAGCCGACAAACGATAAGGTGAGAGAGAGTAAATCAACGCCCGAGGTACGAGCCCGTGTTTTGCCTGACTGACCTTCATGTTCGGACGCCGTCGCCACCGCTATTGAAGAAGAGACACGAACGGACGAACGAACGCCGGCTCGCTCGGAGCGGCGGATAGACTGACGGACATTTGTTCAAACTACGACTTCCATTACTCTAATCGGAGCGCGGATGCCACCGCCAGCCTCGGAAGGAACCCACCACCGGGGCAATGACCGAATGAACTGCGCCAACCTTAAACAACTCCGATAGTGATTGCTGCAAGCGCTCATTAAAAAACGCTTAACCCAAGAGTAGGCAGCTCCGATCGTCTCCTTATACATAGATGGTCAGAGCTAAGTGGCGGCGTGCGGAGTTCACGTCGGGCTCGGTCTCCTCCACGCGAGACTCACGCAACCACATCCCCGGAGCGTCGAGCAATTAGACTATAGATTCGATCCGAGTCTACGAACAACAGAACGAAACGGAACATCTTCTAAATGACTCGTCTGTGCGCGGATGCACACAGACGGGGGAGGGATGTCCTCAGTGGCTGTTGCATAATTCACAAACCGCATGTCTGTTTGCATGCAAGCTCATCATGTGGGAGCGGATGAGCCCACTCGAATCAGTTGAGGCGTTGCGCGAGTCGTTCATTTTCTCACGAAATGGAGTGCGCGAAGAAACACTCTTCCACCATTTATCGGACTCCATGTACCCATCGTCTGAATTCCACTCACGTGCCCGTCGTGAAGCTCAGCCGTGCACATGCGTCGTTTACAGTGGCCGGTTGGCGGCTGAGCGGCACCTCGTCAGGAATTTCCTGCTACCGCGTGATTTTCCCCCGGTCGCATTGAGGGTTTCCCCGAAGTCGTTCCTAACAATAGCTCGCGGGATCCCGTGCCCCCCTCTTAGTTCCATAATGCCTGAGCTCGAGCAGATTCGGCAGAACACAAAAAAAAGTGATGCCTGTTACAATGTTGACTCGAGACGAAACCGTCGACGCAACTTGTTCAACTAACCGCGGGCGCGGGGCAGGAGGAAAGAGAGCGTGGAGCTGTTAGGCTTCCTCCCCATCATCCCGAAGTCCTCCTCGAGCTGCTGGGGCGACGTGCATGCCTAGCTGGTATGTTGGTGGCAGACGCGGCCGAGGCGACTTCTGTCGATAGGGAACTGCGGAAAGTGCTCGGTGCGAGCTAGATATGCATCGGCTTCGGTTTCTGTGAAATACAACGCGACTGCATTAAGTGCTCTGGCAGCAGATGGTCCACCAATGAATCTGTTAGATAAACACGACTCGCTCGTAGACCACTTTGTCTGCACTGTGAGACCGCTCGACGGGCTGCGGCTCGAATCCCCACTGTTCTCTGCGAGCCATGTCGGCATCGAACGCGCGACGCGGTGCGCTTGATCCCACTCCATGATCTTCGAGGTTCCGTTCAAGAACTGTCATGCGCTCCAGAACTTTTTGGGATGCATAGTAAGGTAGTTCTAAAATAAATATCATCGATTCATTCGAAATCATATCTCTCGACAACTATGAACATATTTTACGGGTGATAATTTGTAATAATTTTTATTATATACATCCTATTATACATCGAAAGGGCTCGACAGCGCCGTCAGCGATATATCGGTCGTTCTGACGCCTTCTGGCATCCGGTTTTCATACACTTCGATCAGACGAGTGGGTGTCGGTGTCTGGTGTGCTCGAATCCTTTCTGAAAGTTCCGCGTGGTGTCTTCCTGTGCATTCAGCTCAAGTGTAGGAAACTTCACCCTGTCTAAACTAGTTTCGTCCTGCTTCCCGTGGCAGAACATCGGAGCTGCTCTATTGTTCGTGCTCGTTGTTTGAGCTAGCAGAGCATCGTGTAAGAGCGAGTGGAGAGCTGTGAAGTTGCCATTCAACTTTGATGGACACATCTCAGTATCAGGTAACTGTACACTTCTCTGTCCCTCTCGCTCTGTTTCTGAATTGAAGCCGCGTTTCCCGTCGAGCACATTCAGCCAGTAGTCAGCTATGCTCTAGAAACCACTATGGACTGGACCCAACTCGTTCGGTAGCGCGTCTGAGCAAACACTCCCCAACTAATCGCTAAAGAAAACATTCAACAAATTCAGGTCTCCCGGGATGAACGCTAATCGGGGCTCAAACTAGCCTAGCGAATCCAGACCTACCATCGAATAGGAGCAGAGCTCGAGTCAGAAGCTCTTAGCGTAGCGCAAACTTCCTGTCGGGCCCGAGCACGGATGTCCCTGGCTCAAACTCCCATATTCTTGCAAGTGCGTCTGCTCCCCGCATTTGAAAGGGTCTGCCCATAAACTCGCAGATAGACGTGTAGTCGGCAGAGAGAGGGACATGTTGCCGGATCGGAGGGTAAAATCAGAGAAATAAGATAGCGAGCTACTCCCATACAAGCCCCCCGCTACGGCAATGGTCCCCTTCGGCGCTGTAGCATAATTCAAGTTGCTATAACTTACTATCGCTTCGTAGTTCACGGAGACTCCGGGGTGAAGACCCTTAGTGAAGCCGACACAACGAGCTCGAGCAGCGGGTTCGGGAGCAGAAGCTCCTTTCTTTGAATAGGGTGAAGTGTGATTTATGCTCGTTTTTAATGTTGCTGCTATGGGAGTGAGCGCCCGAGGGAAAACTGATAGAAGCTGGTTGGTTGGGTGGTTGCTCGGTCCGTCGGGCCTCGGTAGGTTTGCTCAGTCGTTTGTGATCGCTACTGAGGAAGCCAAAGATCCTGCCGTGCTGCGAGGAGTGCTCGTTCCGCCTACCTCCTCCGATCTCACAATCAGTCAGCTCTGAGCTGCACTTGTTCATTTGCTCCGCCGACTCCTTCCCTGTGAGCCGACCAACTTTTTTCTTACGAAACCAGCTCACACTTCCAGTCAGCCAGTCGGTCGGTCGGTCCGTCGGCCGGATGGTCGTTCCTGCTCAACTCCCGTGGTCCGACCCGCCCCCTGCTATGCAGTTTCGTCTTATCTTCGTTCGATCGCTCTCTGATCGAATATGACGCTCGCTTCAGGGCGAATCGGAGAACAAGCCACATCTGAAATACCCGTTCCGTCCCGAGTATGGCGCTTCCGCTCTATGAGTGATCAGAGTCGACAGTCCGAACTAGTAGCGGCGCTCCACCAGCAAACCCCTCAAGCGGTGGCGGATCCAGGATGTTTTCTTGGGAATGGGAGCGGTAAACTTCTTATGGAGGGAATCGGTTCCGAATCCGCGCGCTGCCACAACATGGGAGGTATGGAAAAATCGAAAAGTTGTGGGAGAGGCGATATTTTCCCCTCTACTGGATACGCCTCTGCTCTCAAGACGACTTGCAGCCTTAAACTCCGAACGGAAGTCCTCAGAACGAGTCTTTCACCAATTCGATGTTCCAAATTGATAAACGGTGTCCATTCCGTGGACCTATGAAGAAGTTCTGGGTGTGGGTAGGAATTCAGTGAGCTCCTGACGCGAGACATCCTCGGCAGCCGAAATTTCAACAGTGTATATATTCCTCCACGAGAGAATCTAATGCTCTCGCTCCACCCGTTCTAGCCCATCTACCAGTTTCGTCTCGAAATGAGCACCCGCGATTGGCGGAACTGAAATTCGTTGATCTTCGCTCTTCGCCTCGGTACGCACAACACCTCGCTAAGAAACATGACATTCGTCTGACACAGTCGAAGGCTGTATGTTTTTTTATCTGACGCTGATTACTCTCGGATCATTCTCGATCCTCATACGACGTGTTCTGCAGATGTGACGCCCGTGCATGGATGCGTTTCGAGACGCATTTGCGTGCCGCTCATTACTCCGTCAGGAAGAATCTGCCGACATGTACGGGCGTGTGACCTTGAAATCCGAGTTCTGTGTCTCGAGTTGAATGATTGTCGGAAATGATCTTATTTGAATGACAGGTCATTCATAGCTGTTGTATTCCTGACTGACTGTACTCTGCTCAGCGGCACGGCACGCTTCTCCCTGCTGCTGCTGCTGCTGCAGAGAGCCTGATATGTCATCAGTGGGGAACGAGTGTAGGCTACATTCCATTAATCATGAGCTCGAGTGTTCATATGGTGAGCAACATTTGATGACGTTCTCCTCCCCCCGCTTCCTCTGGTTTGCCTGGCTGCGTGTTCTTCCTCTCGCTCGTCTGTGAGTCCGACCGTCGCTCTGACTGTCTGTCTGTCCAGACCCCCAGTATCTTGAAGCTAATTTTCAATTTTCAGCCACATTAGGTCTGTTCATCCCCCTCTCCTCTCTCTCTGCTTGTCTTCCTCACGAAAGCTATATCATTCGCAATAATCGTCCCCCGTTCTTCTTTGCGCGGCGGCGGCGGCAGCATCATCAACGAGAGCAACACCAGCAGCGGCGTTACTCGCAGCAGCATAAGCATCAACGCCGGCCGGTCATGAGAGCGATAGTAAGATACCTACTTGAAACATCAGAAGCAGCACAAGCAGGAAACGAGGTGATGAAGTCGACGGACGGCACAGGGGCGCGATGTAGCATAAATCACCGAAGCTAAATAAATGCACTGCGTACTCGTTAATGCCGGATAGTTCGCCCGACTGCATAGCCGCTTCTCCTTCTTCGCCAACGGAGCCGCACATGGTGGAACACAGCGGCCTATGAACAGGCAGACCGAGCGACAGACGGACTGCGAGAAGGGCAACACACTGAGTGGTCGGACAATGTCGCGTTGAGTGCGGAACCCTGTACTGGTATGGCCCTCGCCTCCGCCTCGAGGCTGTCCGCTGTCTTTCGCGCGCCCTCCCGTCGATGCACCCATTCCGGTCGTAATTCTTCAACACCGATCGACTTTACAAGGAACTTGAATTATAAGCTCATGCCCGTGGTCGCAGGGTGCATCGACCGCCAAGATTTGGGAACGGCGCGTCGGCTCGAAGAGTGCTCGGGACGACCTCGACGATGCTCCCATAACCTCACAATCAGTTGAGCTCTGCTCTGACGATATTATGCATCGAGAATCTCCCGAATCCTTATCCGCGGAGAATTTCGGAAAAATCTCACTCCCTGTTGTTGTCCCTGTTGGGCCCACAGAACCGCATCTTGAAAACGACCAAAAACGCAAAGTCCTCAGAGTGTTCAGGCGGAGTCACGATCAAAGTGGGACACGCTTGCGACGAAACTGTAGTTTGTTCTCGTTTGGTTAGCATAGTGTGGGTTGGCGAGTGAGTTCAGGCGTCCGTTTGAGGAGGTGAAGCCAGCAGCTCACAAAAGATTCCTGCTCCCTGAGGGATTCAGTTATGAGACAGCCATCAACGCCTTCGCCATACGCAGACAGAGTCGGAGTGGTCGCCTGGCCGCTGATGTCTTGGAAGCTCGCTGACTGTCGGAATGGATGGATGTTTAAGTACAAACGGGAGCAGAACAGCATCCAACGACACAGCAACTAAAACCAGGGCTTTAGCAGCAGTTGTTGTAAAGGGGAACGGTAAACACGAGTGCACAACGCTAATGCTTTTACAACAGCTCTCCCACATTTGCAGAAGATGGTCGAGTTGGAAAGAGGGGGATTCTCGGCGGCCAGCTCACTCGCATGCCCCACAGGAGCAGATGGTCGTCAGCGTCGGAGCTATGGTCA
This sequence comes from Galendromus occidentalis, assembly GCF_000255335.2. Classification (NCBI taxonomy): domain Eukaryota; kingdom Metazoa; phylum Arthropoda; class Arachnida; order Mesostigmata; family Phytoseiidae; genus Galendromus; species Galendromus occidentalis. The sequence continues at coordinate 650,329 of NW_003803379.1, forward strand.
GGTAACGCGTCCATATCCGACAATGGCTCCGCCAACTTCACCGGTCCGTGTGAGGCGGAACTCGACTGGCCTGAGGGAAGAAGCGGCAGCAGCAGTAGCAGCAGCTCGTAAAGTAATTCTCCACGACTGAGAATCTAAAAGTGAATTCTTCGTTAATTGAAGCTCGTTAAGTTCATTCACCGGTAGTTCTAAGTTGATATTCACAAGTGGTAGAGCACGTGGACGACATGATCGTGGCCGCGAGTTCACCCAGGACAATCCTCGCTCGTATGCAAGGCGAGCAGAAACACTCCGGATCGCGTGCTCCTCGCATGCGTACTAGCCGCTAACGACGGCGAGTCTCGCCAAACATCATGACTCAATTCCCAGACTCCTCAGTAGATCAGTCCGAGAGACAGCTGGACAAGTATGTCGCGTCGGAGCTTGCCTGCCTGCCTGCCTGCCTGCCTGCCGGGGGCGAGCTGTGACTCACAGTGAAACGTCTTCGTTTTCGCATCGTTTACTCGCAAATATTCATTTAGACTCCTCCGACGACTCCTCCTCGCGGGGCTCTTCTCACTCCGTCTCGTCGCGGCCAGTTCCCCCAACGCCCGTCCCGGGGGCAACGAAGCGAGTTGACGCATCTCCACGATCGAATGAAGCTCCAGTTCGCTCCGTCTGGCGCCGACGAGCGGGACTGCCCATACCCGCAACCTCCGCGGGTAAACTGAGCGCGAAAACGGGCGAGAAGAGGAGCGACTTTAAGGAAGAGGGGGAAGAAACAGGAGTGGCACAAGGGCAGGCAGACAGAGCGGCCGGTCGGCGGCCCGTCGGCAACCCCCAAATGTCCCTGATTTTCAGCTACATTGGACGGAATAAAGACCCATCCGTGAACTCTGAGCGAACAGTGGCAAAAGTTGTTGATTTATTGTCTTCTAACGTCGGCGTAAATGAACTCATACTAATTACTGATTCGTTCGCTGCTCCCTCCCCGCCGTCGCTGCTGGGCCGAGGTCACTGATCCGAAATGATGGTGAGTTAGAGAGATAGAGTGCGAGCGCATTATACTCTCAGCGTGAGTAATAGGGAGAATGAGTGAACGGAAGTCACCCAATCGGACAAGCATTCAGCGAACGCGCATCGGAAGTTAAATGGATTCTCGTTTCAAACGCTCCGGATAGGAATCGATTCATTCGACGATGCCAAATGGCCTGAAGATTTCAAACTCGGTCCCAAACTCAAAATCCAATCAATAGATACGTGTACGCTCGAAATATATCCACAAGTAGGCCGCGATGCGTTTAACGTCCTCGGTCGAACCGAATCATTTTTTTTTTAATCCACTCGGCTGCCTGCAGGAGACTATGCACGGGAGGGGCAACGGGCAACCTCGTTCTTTAGCGCTCGTAGATATCGAGATTCGTCGGAATCAGCGAGGACATGTTGGTCAACAAGAGGTCCGAGCGACCTGGTGCGATGTCTCCGTAGATCGGCGTCTTCTTTTGGCGACGTTCTCTCACCACTTACTTCTCCAGGGGAGTCAGTGACAGGAGGTCCCTTCGAGGAGTAGTCCCCGCCAGGTCTGGAGCAGCAGATTCGGTCGGACCTATAATTCGATTCTCCAAGATCTAAACTAAACTATTGATCTATATATGTATATATCAGATGATATGGGGTCACACCCCGTATTCGATTCCGGCCTTCCCTTATTAGATCAGTGTGGACATCGAGGTGAGAGAACGAAGCGCTTGGACATCAGCCTACCAGGCCGATGTCCAGGGACGAAGGACCGGGAGACTCTGCTTGAGGCCACCTTATCGAGGCCAGGAAGAAACCTTCTCATCTCCCCCGTTGATCTCCCAATTGATTGCGCACAAGTCAGATCAGGCATCCTACTGGTCAGTGAGGAACTCGATCCGCACAACAGCCGTCCTCGCCCGCTGTCAATGGCGACGGTGGCAGCGGCGCGGCGGTTTGGTTCCGTTCGATAACCGCGGAGGATTTCTCGAATCGGACTCATTTTTCACTGTTTACTCCCGCGGCGTTTCCAGCCGCTTGTCTTCGTGCCGTATTTTCCCTTTTCGTCTTCGTTCAAGACAAGCGTTCGGGCGGACAAGCGAGCGAGCAGGCGATGGGCGAATGGACGCTCCATCGGCTTCCAATAATCCGTCGGAAGAGGCTGCACAGCCACCACTAGTTCTTGGATCGTCTTCTCCTCCCCGTGTCCTGGTCCCCGTCTATCCGGGACTAACCGATTCCGAGTCATGGCGCGGTGGTGCCTGCTCAACAGCGAGTTCTTCGCTCCATTTTTCTCCTCTTATTTCTCACTTCATTTTCCCTAGGCCCGAACCGCGGCCCGCGGAGCTCGCTTCCTTCTCCGGAGACATCCAATCCAGCTCGTCACCGCTCATCCCTCCACCAAGTCGCTCAGCTCACCAACATTTCGCTGATTCGCCCCTCTTGCGTTGCCCCGTATTTGCATTGCATCAGCGCTTCATCGACTTCGCGCGGGTTCAGCTGATCAAGAGTTTTCATCTACGCGAGGGGCTCCTTGTCACCGACATTTGGATTTCACAAGTCTTATGATTTCTTCAGAATCTTCGAGCATTGTCTGCTCCGTCGTGGATTGAATAGGGAGATCCTCTCATTCCCGTCGATCATCCCGATTCATTTTTCACCTGTACCGACTCGTTGTCGGTGTCGGGTGGCGAGACCCTTGGCCGTCTCTTCGATCATTTTAGCTCAGTCGTCACCCTTTGCTAGAGAGTGGATTCCGGGAGAATTCTGTCGGATTCTCTCGGTCACGGAAGCCAAGTTCCTCATGTTGGGAAGTACATAGTACGACGCAGAGTTTTCCGAAGCTCGGCGCTCTTGACTTTCCAGGAACTTGTGAGAGATTCCGTCAGTGTAATCCCGAGCAGTAAGGCAGAGTTCCCGTCAGGCTCCCATCCACCGGAACACCGGGCGCTTGGAACAGAACACGAAGGCAACGGATGGCAACGATCTTATGCATGACACTCGCTGATGATCCAAATATGCAGAATTTGATTATCCAGGCAGGATCAGAGATGGGCTTGAATCATCAGCTGCGGAATCGGAAGATCGACTGGAGATAGGTCTCGAGATGGATGCCCTTCGCGCTCAGGCCTACCAAGAGCGGGAATTGAGCGCTGCGTTGCCTACCAGACAGATGGATGGACAGACATACGTACCGGCTGACTGAATTACCTATAGAGTGCCACCTCGAGTCCATCTCGTGGGCAGCCTCGACGGTTCACAGATCGGGAGGGGGGCGCTGTACGTACTCCTCACCTGCCCGTTCCGAAATACCACCAAGAGCAGCGGTGTGCGGTGCTGCTCCTACCCACTCCAACGCGCATCCGGGAAGGGGGGGGGACAGGCACAATAATTGATGCTGCCTTATCGATTATGATGCCGCTGCAGGAGAAGGGATTCCGAGGAAGAGCTCCGATCCCAGTTAATCACCGGCGCTTGTATGCTTTTCCCTTGACAAGCATTTGGACCGTCGGCGATCTAAACGACGAGGATGCTATGCACGGGGAGAAGTAATTAATGCAATCGAAACATGCGCCCATCAACTCGGTCTCCTGCGAACCGATAGACCGGACATCGAACTCAAGCGACGAAACGATGAGCGAGCCTGTCCGAACGTAATTGCAATGGGGGATACGTCGTTCTCGTTCTCCCTCTCTCTGTCTACCTCTGAAGTGTCTTGCCTAGCTGCACATCGAAAGTTGTCAAAGCGAACGATCGCTCCGGTGGAAGCCTCATAATCGCTCCCTCCATCTCCACGGAGCTCTGATCCACGTTGTTTGCCTGTGACAACCCATCGAATGTTCGAATCCTGTGCAACATTTCGGCTCGAGATTTACTACCGGAGAGCAAATACATAGCAGAGGACCTGATCAAGGGAGAGCGGACCACTCACAGGCCTTCGTTCGACGATCCTTCCCTTGACCATTGTTTTCCGATAAACCTAATTCGAAATTGGCTAAGGATGAATTTTTCCCGCACACGCGGCCCATTCAAATCCAGATTTTCCCTGTGATCGAATGCGTTGGCGTGGCCTGAATAACTCTCCCCAGCGCTCTGAATCAGTCCGGTGAAGTGGAGTCGAATGTTGTGGTGGACCAACTGACAAAGGCCACTAAACTCGACAAGACTCGGTAGAATTCCAGCTGCGTCGTGTCGCAAGGGAAACGGTAAGATTCATGAGCTCAGCTAAAATTCAGGGCTTCTCTCAGCCCCTGTTGCTTCGCGTCGCCAACTCAGCTAGTGGCCATTCAATCTCCACTTGAACAACGCTATCCATTTGGCCAACACTCTCGAGCAAACGCACGTTGCATGCCGTGCGCTTAGCGCCATTACAGCGACAAAACATGCAGACCTGTTGAGCACGTTTCTGACGGATCGCAAGGCTTCGCTGACGCCACCCGCGGGCTGGTTTGGCCATCAAGCAGCATCTAATTTTAATTTGCCACGCGGCTGGCATGAGCGACGTCAACTGCCTTCCCCCTTCCCCATCGATGTCCTCACTCCTGGATCCTTTCCGGACGCTGCCTTGCTACCGGGGAACGATGCGTTTTCGCTTGCAAAAAGCGCATTCGAACGATCGTCTCTGAGCACGATCCGAGCCTTCACGGAGGCACTGAGATGGGGACTATGCATCTGCTGTATTGGGAGATGATACGAAGAGAAAGCTTCGAAAGTGATGATCGAAAGAATACCGTTCCAACGCCGAAGCATTGAGACTTGCGTCGTTGCAAGCGGCAGACCGAACAGCCTAGACTCTAACGTGACCAAACCCGGGGCCGCAGACTCAGCCGCACAGATGTCTTCTCATACAACGTGGTTGCGTGCCAGTTGCTAGCCTCAGACACGTTACCCGCTGCTTACGGACTCTTTCATGAGCGGCATCTCCCATCCAATGACGACGGTAGCTAATTACGTTGCGGGTCCCGCGCAGGGAGCGGAGCCTAACACGGGAGGGAAAAAAGACGGAGAGGGAAAAAATCCACCCACTTTCACACTTGCTTCGAATTCTTCAATGCAGAGCGCGCCGTAGACGGCTCGCCCTGAGGATTGCTAAGGGCACATTCACAGGAGGTCGCGCAAAAACTTCCAGAATAATTTCTCCGCTTGACGTAGAACCACGTTCCCTCTTCGACGTCGATACGCTCGCGCTGTCTGAAATCGTCGTCGTGATCCAATCAGAACCATCCAGATCCATTTCGAATCATATGACGCACAATTTGCTTGAACGTTGCAGGGAACTGCGAATTGCGCAATCCCTAAAGAATTCTGCTGAAAAAAGGGCTCAATGACGCTGACCGAGGCGACCCCCGCGGCCACCTGCTCCAAACTTGCGACGAACTCACAAGCCTCGCTACCCCTTCAGGGAGCTCAACCCAGTGAGCCAATGGGCTAGGGAATGTCCTCGCATCCTGATGGTACGCCGCCAGCCGTCCCTGTCAGGCTCATTGTTCTTTTCGTCCCTGGAGTCCGCTCCTGGAAACTGCCAGCGGGACCAAATGCTGCGAATCTATCGATGCTCGAGTAGATGGAGCTGAAGTCACCGCAGGCATTTTGCCGAATTAAAAGTGAGCAGCGCGACAGGCGCGATCGCTCTCTCCGCGTCCACAGACCCGCCGAGATGGGCGGTCGGCCATCTGCCGCGCTGTCGCGCTGCTGAGGACCAGGATATTGGTAGCTCTCTGACCGATCGCTTCCGCCAAGGACCGAGACGAGTATTCAAGTAGGGGCGAGGGGCGACCTCGTTAGCAGCATTTACGTCTACGGTGCAAGGCGCACGGAATAAACGAGAGGACTGTTCTGGTGAAACACAAGAAAATTCATATATTTATTTCATTAAAAAATTTCAAGTCGAATATACATATGTATATTCAGGATCGAAACATTGAGGCTGAGTGAGGGCCGATGCGGCATCTCGTCTTGGGATCGAGGGGATGGAGCAAGAGAGGGGAGCAATTGCATGATTTCGAAGGTGTGCGGACCAGGGGAGCTCTGGAGACTAGAAACCGAACTAGAAACCGATTTCCTCCCTGCAGAATGCGTTGCAGCTACAAAACGGCCGTTCGAATGGTATCTTCCACAGAGGCCGTGGCACGTGTGAGTGCTTCGTGCAGTTGCTGCAGGGAATTCGCCAGAAGCTATGTTTGTTCCATCAACGTCCCGCATCTGTCTTGGGCATCGAGTTACAGCGGAACCAGCTGCGAGGACGTGGAAACACGTCCGACTATGGCGTCTTTTCAACAGGGTCGGCCTTGTTCGGGAATCAGACATCGCTGCCAAGAACTCCAGTTCATGTCGAGACAGGGAAAACATTTTGAATCCAGTCAGCAGGGTGTGCGTGGTGTACCTCCGACTCGAGGGCTCTGAAGCCGCGGCCATCGAAATGGAAGCTCAGCTTCGAGGTGAAATACAAAGTCGAGGAAATTCGATACAAAGTTACTCGGAAGGGAAATTCCTGGAAGCCCGAACGGTTTTCGCTTTTTGTATCCATGAATCGGATCGCGGGCGAAGTCCGCTCACATGATTTGACTGCTGAGCTTCTAGCGTTGGCGAGTTGAGCTCTTGAATTTGAACTCTCGAGGTTCCGGGAAATCGAGCAGAGAAACGAGAAAAGCCGTTTGATGCTGAGCTCAGACTTCGGGAACGTTCACCCGGGCCGGCAAGCAGGCCAGTCAGCCAGCCAGCCGGAAATGTGAACGACTTGCGAGCCATACGGCTCTTGTCGGATTCCTATTTCGCTCACATCCTGACTTCCGTCTCGTACCTGACTTCCTGGCGGACCGACGCAACACCGCCAATTTGTGTTTCATGTCCAACAATGTGTGTATCTCAGCGAGTCGCTTCCCTCCGTTGCTATTTCGCTCCGATCTACGGCGCGGCGCTCTCGGATTGCGAGAGAACTCCGGAGAGCTTTGAGATTTGTTGCCGCGGCTCGTTCACTCGCTCGCGGACTACTTTCGTTCCTTAAGTAGGTGAAGTATAGATTGTGACAGCGGTGACGAATTCCCAGAGTGAGAACGCCACTCTCCCACCCGGAGAGCGGGACGGCTTTCGAGAGATCCGAAGGGATAAGGATACAGCGACGACGACGACGACGACGACGACGACGACTATCAAGAGGAGAGCTCAGACGAGAGGGACCTCGACGACGACGAAGAGGATGGAGAGGAGTAATCCGATACGCTAGCTTATCAGAGCGATACCGATGCGCAGCAGTTTCCAAGCTGTTCAGATTGCTTCGCACTCGGTGCAAAGTTTCGATTTTAGCTGAGAACCCGCGCGACCGCTGGAGATATAAGTTGTACGACGCGGTAGCCTTCTTTTTAGACTAATGGAAACCAACTTCCCGAAAGCGTTCGAAGTTTTCAAAAATTCCTCCGGCATTTAGGGGCTTTTGAGCAGGAGAACCCGAGTTGCCTCAGAGTCAGTTCTTGATTCAGGTCGAAGCTGAACGTAAGGGGCAGCAATGCAAGCATGAGGAGGCAGATTATCGGGACGTTTCTGTCCAGAATTCCAGTCCGAATTCTCAGCCGATTGTTTTTCCGGACCGCCGGCGCTGGAGGTCCGCCCGAAACTCGTGTCGGACCTGTCACGATTTAATCTATTCCTTGGGAACCACAGCCCGCACATTCTCCCTGAGACGAAGGAAGACGGAGGAGCGGTAAATTTACTGAATCCTCCGCAAGTTGGCAGTCATCGGCAGTATTGCCCGGAGGTGTCGTAAACTCGCTGGCACCCACTTACAACCAACTGGTTTAATAGTTACCATTTGCATATTATACAACTTCTTCGCCCCGTCGTCGCATCTTTCGCGACGGGCGTCCGTCCAACTTCGAGCGTCCCGGGGCTTCGTCTTCGAGGGTAAGTCGACGAGGTGAGCTAATAACGCAATGCACGGCGACGCCACCTCCGGAATTTGCATACAACCGTTCTGAACAGGTCTCCTTGATCTGCACAGCATGCAATCTGGTATTGAGCAAGAATCGAGTTCGCCCTGAGCACTCTACTGTTGATTGAGGAGATCGGAAAGCCTCGGAAATCAATTTCCTTCAGCAGGGCGGCCCAGACAATGGGTTCAGGCATCAAAACACGAGCGATTCCTTTCCTCTTCGTTCGATGTTTTCCTAGCCGGAAGATCCTTTCGATAGACTTGTCAGCGATTTGTTTCATCTGGCTAGCTGCTCCGCGTCTCATTCGACTCTGTGAGTTTACGCTACCAACGTAGCTTCGCATCGCGGCCACTGTGCGCCGGCTGCCGCTTGAGGGCCTGGATCCGGACGGACGTCCGCGTCGCGGCGGTTCGGAGGTGTATTGTGTGAGCCGCAAGCAGATTGTTTCAGAGAAAGCGGGTTTCCTTAAACACCTGGCCACACACGCTCGTTTTAGGGTTAGAGCATTATCCGATTGTGAAGCTATTAGGTCCAGGGGAGCTCTCAATTGCACGCAGACATGCAAACCCGCTGCCAAAACTTGCCTTCTCCAACTCGTTCGGGTCGCTGACTCGTTCGTCCGCTTTAACGAGCAACCCGAGCCTTCTGGAGTCCGCATTCCGACCTTCGCTCGGCACAAGACGACGCGATAAGGAATTAGCCGCCGAGAGCATGTTCCCGAAAAGCGTCGGAACGAATTACCTATGCAAAACGATAGTCGAAAAAATGCAGCAGTGGGAATGGGAGCCCTTTCATCGTTTTTTCTTCCGGCACACAGTGGCGCCAAAGCCACTTTTAGGTGGACGAAATCAAAGATACGAGGATCGACTCCGGAACAGGCGGGGAAGACGCGCGAGTGGTCGGCGTTCAGGTAGCCATAGGCATAAGCGTCAGCTGAGCACTCACTGATTAATGCGCGGCGATCGAAGTCATCTCCCAATCGGTGGTATCATACGGAATTTCTTTTCCCATCTGCTACTTTCGCGAAATGAATGGCTCTAACCAACTCCGATTAGCGGTATCAATGCTTTGACTTCAAGTTCCGTCCGAATTTCAAGTTTCTAGGCGATTCAGACCCATTCGCTACTCTCTCATGTTCCCGAATCGGAAAATCTTTATATGCATCGAAACCATCAAAATTTGTGGATATTGACGGGGACGGGAAAGCATGTATTCCACATTATTCCACCCCGAATCTCTCGGCCAAGGAAGCCCCAGGTCTTCTTATATTTAATAAAAAAAATTGAGACCCGGTTCGACCCGGTTCCCGAATACCGAATATTTCATTCTGTGTTCAAAAAGCGAAAATCCGACGGAATCTGCGGAAATCCCAGCATATCGAACGATTAATTTACTTTTTGAGTGCGGTATACTCCCCCCGAGATTCTGGAAGGTCATCCTGGGCTCATCAGCCGCTCCCTCTGATGCTCCGAGCTCAATACAATGATGATGCTTCTCGATCAATACATCTCACGCCAGTCGGGATGCTCGCGGAAGAGTCCCAAGAATCGCGAAACAAAGATTGTCGACGTTTTCGACTTCATGATACCCGGAAGAACTCGCGAGAAAACTCGAATTACGATCTCTTCTGTATGTTTATGATTTCGTTTATGATCCGTTGGTCGCAAGCTTCCGCCAACCTCCGAAACGTAAATGAAAGAGTATCGACCCACAAGTTCTATCCTTGCTCAAATGTAGCTTCGTCTCTGAGGAAGATACACCAATGGAAGTTGAGAATCCCTCAGGTTCAGAGGATCCTGAGATCCCGATGGATTGCAACAACATCGGAGATCCGAATTCACCGCTTCCATCCGGAACTTCCGGGGAAAGTTCCAGTGATAGCGACCTCTAATATCGAGGAAAGTGCTCGCGAGAATACCATCGTTCATTCATCAGTGTCAGTGTCTTGTATACCCTGATTTCTGCCGATTCCATCGAGGGAATAGGCTATTAAACTTTCTCTCAAGCTTCTCCTTCTCTTCTGAGTCATTTATGATCGGAAAATCTCATAAAATAATTTTGTCCACCTAAAAGTGGCTCTGGCGCCACTGTGCGGCATTCGAGCCCGAGGTGAAGTCATGAGAGCTTTGTCCCGCGTCCCGAAGCGGGAGTCGCTGAGGATGCGTTTGTGATTGATCGATTTTGCCGTAAGCCTTTCGTCAGCCCCCGGTATTCAAGCGTTTTTCCGTAAACGCGTACGCTCAAGAGCCGAGCAATACAAGAAGCAGACACGAAACTCCCCTGGTCTCTGCTATCGTTCGGCCTCTTCACCTTGTCAAGAAAGCTTGTTCTTCAGTGGCACAGCACGTTGCGGCTCGTCCCGACAGCACCCACTCCCCCGCTCGGCGGCTCAATTCGGAAGTCTGAGCGAAGCTGGGCGGCGGAAGTGCACCGCTGAGAGTAAACGACGGCAGGCAATGTCTTGTTCGCGACTTGATCGAGTAGCGCCACCTCTTTTTGGTCTCGTGCTCCTTGCGCGCACCCGACATTCGAGCTCGAGAGGTTACTGGCGGCATGTCCTACGATCGTCTAAAGCTCCGTATCGAGCCGGCTCGGCTTCGTCGTTCTTCTCCCCGGTCTTTTCGGTGCGATTTCCGAGAGATACCTAGTAGTTTGATCCGGGAGCTCCACCAGCCGGAACGACAGCGATCAGCTCGGAGGACCGGAAACGATGATCGATGTTTACTTAGAAGCGAAAAGTCTCTCGCGTATGATTGGGCGACGTCTCTTAATTAGACTTCATTCTTCGTGCACCTCTTGTTGCTGTTGTTGTCATGGCGCTCCTGACACTGATGATGTCAGATGTTAGACTGGAGGGAACGAGTGGATGCTGAGTCGCGGTGGGGTGGTGGAGTGGAGCGCTGTTTGTGGTGGTCGTGTGAGAACCTCGCCCGCTGTCCTGACAAACAGGCCCAGTTAACAGGAAAGCAATCCAGGTGGTCGGGTCATCCGGTGCAAGGGAGAGCGAACGAAGCCCCAGTGAGAGATAATCAAGCGAACGGGACGTTCAGTTTCTTAGCATCGGTAGAGGGAAGGAAGGAACGACTGCTTAAAAGGAGACACCGCCTCTCGATACCACACCGATTATAGTCTCATCTGTCTTGGAACAAAATAAATCGAGATGTCTTCGATCGCGCGTCCGAGCGCTGGGTCCGAGTATTCATACGACACCCTCATTCCTGGACCCGTGGAGAGGCTTGCCCTGCCCACAGCTGTGCGCTTCGACTCAGTGCCAGGAAGAATCGCTCAGCCGAAGTCCCGTTATTTTGCTCCTCCGTATTGGGCGATCAGTCCGCGTCAGTACAAGGCCCAGTCTCGGCAGAATCATCTCGCTCCCCCTCGTCTCCTCTGACGTGCTCCGATCGGATTTTCTCAGATTTTGCGTTCTTGTTATTGTTTCTACTCATTGTCCCCCATGCTTTTTTTTTCTCGCAGCTCGTCAGGTAACAGATCCGGCAGTTTTCGCTCCGCCGTTGTGATTTTCTATCCCTTTATGCCGCTTTCCGTCCCATGTCGATATCGGATTTGACTGCTGAATCTTCAGGTTGTGGGGTGACTGGACTGTCGAAGGCGATTGAAAATTCGAAGAAAAGCTCGCGAGTCAAATCTGAATAAGACCTAAGAGACTTTATTTTTGGTCTCTGTGCGCGTCTTCTCCTACTCTTCCGCGCTCTTATCGAAGAGTGGGACATTCTCTTCTGAGTGAGTGAGACTCACTCAGTCATACCCGGGCTACTCAGGCCTCTTGGTGCGACTTCGTCACCAAAGAAATAGTGGGTGTGAATGAAACAGCTGTTACACATGAGCGAGATGTGAGTCGCTTTAGTCATTGATTGAAAATCAGCGATTCTCCATGCTTCTCGATGTTATTATAAAGCCGTAGAGACATATAGCGAATTCGAGCGTCGGCTCTGCGACGAGGAGGTGGGATGCTTTGCATTCCTTTCGCCCCTCCGGGCAGGAGGATCGAATTGAGAGTCGATGATAAGGAATATTTCGCGAGGAAATTCGAGTCTTCCGCTCGCGAACGGAGACCTAGGAATCCAACATCAAAAACTCCCGAAAGGGGTAATTCTTGAATTATGGAAGTAATCATCGGATGATACGGAGCGGAGTTTAGACCATGAGTATTCTCCACGTACATATGATTGAAAGTCCACGGCAGAGAAACAACGACCAAGATCTCCGACGCCTTCGACGAGGATAAGATCTCTATAAGGCGGCGTAGACAGCTCGGGAGCAAAAAGAGCGTGGAGAGGCCAAAGCAGGGCCGGATCTCACATCGTCTGCATGGCTCTCGACCCCAGCGTCGTCCACTACCCGTAGCTCTGCTTTCGCTCGACGTCGTCATACAGCTGAGTATTTTTCTACTTCTTGAGGAGCTCGATCTCTTTGTTATTTCGCGCGCAGCCCCTCTTGATGCGTCCCATCCTTCTGGGTGTCGCGTCCCATACTTCCGAAAAGTGCAAACTCTCATAAAAATTCGTATCCTTCGCAATCGGACGGGGCAAAATACACATAAATAATCGGATCCTCCGGCATCTAGCCCGTCGGCGAGCAGCCCTACGACCGGCCGGTCGTCCACCAGGCGCACCCGGCGCATAGACGAAGAGTCTAATAAAGTTTATCCTGTTGTCGTCCGGGGCATCTCGTCGAGTTTAGGGCGCGCGCGCTTGCAAGTCTTCTTTTCGGGTGAGAAATTGAGAGAAATGAGCAGAGCCGGGCTGGGAAGAATTTATCTATCGAGTTTACAGCAAGAAGAACCCTCTGATTGAAAGCCGGTGGGGTGGATCAGTCCGTGATCGTCTAGCTTGCTGGAGGAGACAGCCAGGAAGCCTCGAGGGCAATCAGTTTTTGAGCGAAGAACTCGCCGGAGATGGGGGAAATTTTTTTGCATGCGCAACAACGCCGAAAATCAAGCATCCTACAACGGTTCCGCTCAACAACCGGTATCGACAGGAACATGACCGTCAGAGAGATATGGAAAGCACGTGTAAGTTTGACTTTGACTTCCGCTTGCTCACACGAGTCCCCCGACTTTGAAGTTATTCTACCCCGTTACCTCGTCTCCATCTTCGCTCTACAAGTCGAAAACCTCGCCGTAAGTGTTCGTCTCCAGCCATTCGGAAGTCTCCGAGGTGGATATTCTAATACAATGGCATGGGTTCCAGCCAGCTGAATTCACAAGAGAACTCTCCGAGCATGTTTTCGGAATTCCTTGATCGGGTTGCTGCGTTGGGTGGAAAACCCCAATGATCAGAGTACGTACATATAATATATGGACGTCTTGCCGGTCATCGAATCGTCATCTCGAAATTCATGTTCGCTGTCGGTCGAGATCGAAGGCTCCCCATCGCCCTAGGGCTCAGACACGCCATGACAGCGGAAACGGCCTCAAAGTTGAGAGAAAACCAGGTCTCCACAGGGCGATCGATGGTTCCTCCAAACGAGCCGTTTGGCTTGCCCAGTGATGCGGTGAATTACCGCGTCGTCGTCCGCGGGTCTGGTCTCTTGAGCTTTGAATTATTTGTAACTCGTCGAATTTCCTCACCTGTCTATTCGTCGATTGAGTGTGAGGTCGACGATGCGTTGCTCTGAATTCGAAATGAATTGGCTCTCTCTCTGTGCTCGGGTCTACAATAGTTGTTTTTGAGTAGGTGGATTTAGTTGCGACGAATCGGTAGCGATTTTTACTCCGGAGCTCGCTCAGAATCGATGTTTCACGCTGACTCACTCCATAAATCGGCAACAGCCGCAGCCGCTTTAGAAGTTGCTGCAACAACAGATACAGAGAGCTGACAGAGGGTGGACCTGAAGTTTGATGGTCCGCGCGTTAGACACACAGAGCGGAGGGGAAATGAAAGCCCAAGTGGAGCGTTTTCCGAATGTACAGTTCACCATCAGATCAATGTCCGAGCTGTATGCCGACGGGAGCTGGCTGAGTTTGCATAGCCTCTCTATGGATGACCCCAGACTGTTTGGGCTCAGGACTGTTTGTAGACACCTGCGAAACTCAATCTGATTAGAGTCCACCTGCTCCTGAGTTCTTGGCGCGTTCGCATATGAACTTCTTCGTCGCTGCGGGATCGTTCATCTCCGGCGAACGATCTAGCTGGGGGGACTGACTTCGAGCCGACGCCCGATAATACTGGTCTATCGATAGTTTATGAGCTCGAGATCAACGGTTAGCAGGCTGTGTCGAGCAGGAATTAAATAGCCTAGCTTCGAGAACCGTTGTATGGTGGTCCTTGCGCTGACCTTACTCACGGCCGTCCCTATTCAACGGATTGAATCGAAAGTGCACTCCCACATCAATTGTCGATCTCTATGTCCTATGCTATTACCTGAGAACAAAATATGCCCGCTCCTGATAATTCTCATGGCAGTCCAGCTCAGGTTCTCTAGAGAATTCTGGCGAGCAGCTGCATCGCATTCTGCACGTCGGGACATCTTCATGATCAGCGTCGCCTCCATCCTCATCATCATAATCTTCGAGCTTAATCAGCAAAAGCAGCCACGTGTCAGAAATTTACACTCGGACACCAGTGTCTTTGTCACGCCGACAGTCTGAGCCAAGCGTCCTGCCCGCGCTGTATAAAACGAACACATCGGGAGATGAGAGTCACACTCAGCTGATACATAAATTTGTTCGTAATCTCTTGATTGGCTCAGCTTCAAGTGCGAGACCCCACCATGAGAATGGCTCAAACCTCACTCCACTTCTCCTCCTCTATAGCCAATAGCGGGCCGAGGGATTCCTCATGCCAAGAAGACGAGGGGGAGGGGAGCGACGGTTCCGTCCTCTAATGGAGAATCAAATAGCAGTCGGGACATTTTTGACCATTCCAACAGTCACAGCTTTCGACATAAACATAAGTCTCAGATTTCTGCTTTGTCGGCTGCGGACACACGTGCCACACATTCACCGCCAGGGATTATGTGTGAAGAGAAGGCGCAATAACGACAATGCTGATTAAGACTCGTCCTGATTCGATTCTCTGGAGCTCTCCCGGCTGTGAAGAAATCCAGATTGGAATCAGATCAGGCTATCGGGGCTCTCGAGCTGAGTACGATTTTGCTAGTTTCAACCCCCGAGAATTCGAATCAAGTCTTCTGAAACATTCTATCGCTGCATTCCTCCTTGATGGATTCGTCAGCGAAGGAATTGCTTTTCCCCGGGCTCGCTTGCATCAATACCATCTGGAAAACTCTTACACTCGAGTTATTCTCGTGTTTTCTTCTCTATTCTCTCCGGAGAATCACTCGATATTCAGAAAAACCAAGAGGAATAGAATAGAGGCCACGAACTCGGGTGGAATGGGGTTAGTTCTTAGGGCAGAACCTCCACAGAGCTCTCTCGACCTCATTCGTGTCTAAAAAATCATAAACCATAATCTCAAGGTGTAGACATCGAGAGCCAGCCGGATTGTCAAAACGTGAGAGAGCGTGCCCCAAGACCTCATTCACAACGACCTAGGATGGATACAACAAGCTCCCACGAATGCACATCACAAGATGGGAAAACTGGGAAAATAGCGAGCACGGTCGGCGTTGTCGCCCACGACCCTCCTACGTCCTTTTATCTTTCAAATCATTCGAAGCATTGGAGCTGGAAACGAAAACCCATGCCAAACTCCGTGTACCTAGCCAAGTTTCGGGACAAGAATGTTCTCGATTTTTTTCCTCCATGCTCTCGGCGCTGTTCGCGTTCCTGCTTCCTTGCTACGGCTCGCTGTCTCCACACGACTCGACGACTTAACTTTTTCTTTGGTTCCCAGCTCGCTCTAGCGACAAAATGAATTCCTCAAGGCTTTTTTTTGTGTCAATGTAAAGTACTGGCTCGCTCGTCGGTTGTGGATTACGCGTAGCGATCCGAGCGTAGCCGCGGCAGCAAGTCAGTTGGTCGGTAGGCTTTCCGCAGACAAAGTTTCTTTTAATTGGCGATCCATCACAGGCTCACACTCACTAGAACCACGGCCAGCGCCACGATGGCTCATCGCCCTGCGAGCGACGACGACGACTCGGAGGTTGGCCCCTCTTGTTCTCCGTATGCGGAGAAGTATGAGCCATTTTCCGCTTCCTCCTCGACTTTTTCATCGTCCTTCCACTAAGATATTCAATATAGTTAGGGAGAAGACAGGGTTGTACTCCTGTCCTTTGAGTCATCAAGATTTCCATACCTCGTTCGTAGCGTTAGACAGCTTCGTCCGCGGGAACATCATTCATGACGGCGAAAGCGAAAGTACCGAGTCCTTTGACAACGTACGCTCTAAGATGAATCGCGTTGCGGCGCCTCGGGACATGCTTGACGGTATTAAATTTAACTCTTATCGGTCCAATCGGAGGCTGGACTCGCCCGATACGGTTCCTGTCCCCTCACGCTGAACCGGATTACCCCGAGTTCGACTTCTATGGAACGGCGACGATTCCAGATCGTGGAGCCGAAACTCTTTCGGTCGCAAATCGATCACCATCTCAGGTGACACCGGAGTCCGGAGCGAACGGACATTGAAACCCGACGTTTCGGTCTCGAATGATAAACGACCACAACGAGTCGACGTCTGGACGATTGCTATGAATTCGATCGAGAGCACAGTCGATGACGGGATAATTAATGATAAGTTCTCGAGATCTAGAGATATGAGACGAAGATGGTCCGCGTTGGGTTTGTCTAAGCTTTGCACGGTCGGCGATGTGCGTCGTTACTCCGAATGACGCCATTTTGGCAACGATCAAGCGGTGGCGAGCGTTCCGACCCATACGTCAGAGGGCACGACAGACACTCACAAGAGATCTAGGACTTTTACAATTAGCTGATTGATGGCCCTGAGTTTCTCGCTGTTCTCGCTCACGGAGTCGTTCTGCTCACTCGCCCGCGTGCGTGCGTATGGCCACTTAATGAAACAGGCGAAACTGTCAGTCGAAACGTCGTTACGCCAGCTCGGCCGGATCTTCCCGCCGACGAATTGCTCGACGCCAAAAGAAGAGCCTCATCTGTCGTCTGCCCTCGACTAACAAGTAGTCGTCGAACGATGACTTGAGACGGTGGAAACACTTGTCAGAGGGAAAAGAAGAACTCCGCGCCGAATTCAGCTCAGCCCAGAATTCAGCGACGGGAGTCGCGACATTCATTTCAGGTCTTGAGCCAATTGCAAGAGGAATCATCAGAGAGTCGTTCCCCGCCATAGCAGATTAGATCCAGCGAGACTCTCGGCTAGGTGCTTGAGCTTTCTTTTTTAACGCGTCTTGGTGTATCCACCTCGGCCTACTCTCTTGGAATACCGCAAGTCGCTCGGGCGGAATGATTTCTGAACACGTCTGTCTTTGTGCTTGGAATTCGTAGTCTCTTGCCCGAGATGGTGACGAGCGTCTCCACGACCCGGCCTAGTATGCGGTGACGAATCAAAATCTCCGTAAGCCCTGTATGCGCTGTCGAGTCGGTTGGCCGGTCGGTTAGCTCTCCCTGCCTGCTTCCACTTCATCCATGCTCACTGTTGCTCCCAATGGACTCGAGCCAGCTGATGTGAAACCACTCTGGCGGATGGCAGAAACAGCAGGAGCTTTATTTGAAATTAGCTTTCGCGGAGGAAGCTCGTCCCGAGCTGCTTTGGCTCGTCTGGCCGCGCTCTCGAACCGTAGATGGCTCGTTCCCGCTGCATTATTGTATGTGTATGTTCCCACGGAGTGAGCTATGGGACTGGTATTATGGGTGTCAACGACGGTCTTTTCGTAATTGGCCACTGGCCACCAGCTCGGATACTGGTAGGAGCAGCCACTTGTCACCCAGCCAGTCGGCCGGCCGGCCAACCACCCATTCACCCAATGACCCCCATCGAAACGATCGGAATCGACAATATCCATGCATCAGTAGTATTATAATACACGAGATGGCTGGATTCGTCGCATTTGCTAAGGAGGTACAGAGATCGGAAATTCTTGTCGAGCGCCGAGTCATAGTGAACCATTCCCTAGGATTCTGCGGCTGGGTAAGAATCGATCGTTTCACAGCTGTGTGAGCTTGAGCGTATGATTTCCAGTAGCTCGAGAGCCCTGACCGCGGCGTTGGGAATGCAGTGACCGCTCCGCGGCATCGAGGCAACGGGGGCAGGGACGAAAATCCTGATCCATGGGAAGGCTCAGTTACGTGACCGTCGAACAACCTATTCCAAGTAATGAATTACTTTCCGCAAAAGAGAACGAATCGTCTCGCGCGGATTCCTCGGTCGTTCCCTGCAAAGGCTGAAGTTCGGGAGCGGCGAAGTTGTCGTTGGTCGCTTCGAAACAGTGTCAGAAGCTCGGCGAGGATACGACAGGGTTCGGTCGGTGGGGAGGTGCGCCGTGGAAACACCTAAGTAGAGTCGCGGTGGCTGTACCATCAATCTTCCAATCAAGAACACAATTTCCTGTGGCCTCAACTCTATCAGCGTAGAATGAAGGCGTTCTAACTTCCCGCCGGCAAGATGAGGTGGGGTGGCAAAGGGCTGTCTCGATGGCGTCGGTGAGGGCAAGAGGTGCATCACGAAGGGCGGGGGGGGGGTCGTCTGAAAAGAAGAACGACCGGCCGACCGGTCACTGGACCGGGCGTCGGATAATCGCCAGCAAAATGGAGCATGGGGGAGGAAGTAGAGAAGGATGTAGTGAACGGGAAACGAAGTCTGGAGACTGATAGGATAGCCATGTCTACGGTCTGTGGTGACGAGTGGGGAGACTAATTAAGAGGAAATGAGACTTGTGTGATCAGGATGTGGGCTTGATTTAACACGAAACGAGCCGGCCAGGCGGCCGAGCGGCAAGCCCGTTAGTTAGCTCTCGAAAGACGAACAGAGCGAACGAAAGTAAACCTGTCCATCCAAAGATAACTTAGAGACCCACGTCACTTCCCCCAATCCGCGCTCCATGCCGATCAGCGGATGATCCAGCAAGTACTGCAACGGCTTCATGCGAATCGGCAGCATTGCTTTTAGGCTACAAGGGCTTGACCAAACACACGAGAGCCGAGTTACGGCGGAACTGGAAGGAACCGGGATATACGGAAAACTTTCCCATCTTCGAGGAAGACCTCGAGTTGAATCATGGTGTGACGATATTTATTCGACATCTCCATCTCTTTGTGGACAGGCCCACTTATCCTTCTGTCGCCGTTATCAATCATGACGACCTAGCGTCGCGCGTTACGTGTCAGTTTTCTTTCGACATCCGCACTCTTTGACGGAATCGATCCGGGCTCATACGGAGGGATTACGCAAGTCAGAGGCGAGGTGAGTCGTCCAGTCGGGACTCGGCGTTATCAACCCCGTATCGCGCCCAGACAGGGTCGACAATCGTGAGCGGAGGTGGACTTCTGAGCTGGCTGACAGAGATCTACCTCACGGAGAGCTTTCTTTGATGCAAGCGATGGCTGCGAGACCAACGACGACGATGGGAAGAGCGGAGGCGAGGCCTGAGACAAAGTAAAGTTTCGACAGACCCCACGCGAGACGGAAGTGTCAGCAAGCGGATACGAATGCGGAAGTGCAACGCCGATTGTGTGCGCGAGGGAGGTTCAAAGAATCAAATTCAGCATCTAACTTGTGAGCCGAAGCATGCGACATCCTCAAGCTCGCACGTGAGCAAGAAATGCGCCGATGAAGTCGAGGGGCAACACGGGTTTGATGGGAGTAGGGGGTTGGGAGAGGGGACGACGCGTCGCCTTTTGAATTCGCGAGCGGCTGCGCGAAACTTGTGAGCTGTCAGTATACCGGGGAGTACGGCGAGAATATCGACAGAACCCGCTGATAAGCCACCGCGGTCCGATAATACATAATCGTCCTCCCGAGATTGTTTGGCTGAGCTCATTCAGGACGGATGGAGCTGTCTCCGTGTCATGGGACATGTCCGAAGGAACCTGAAAGCAGTCATTTCATTCACAGAATCGAGGTTTCACTCTTGATTCAGGATCATATAACTGCAATTTGATCGGCTCAGAGCTAATCGCTGTGCGTAATCTTCCTCTTCAAGCTCGATTTCAGCCGGACGGCATGTGATAGCGGTCGCCAGAAAGCCGAAAGGTTTTCCAAGAAGAAAACACCCGCTTAGCCGGAATGCATCTACGCAGCGAACATAGCTCCCTTTAGAGAGACGGGGCAAATGGCTATCGTCAGGCCTGATGACTCGATGACATTAGATCGAATGAGGGAGACCTGTTTTCGAAGCTTCGTCCGTATAGAAAACGATCTCTGCGTTCGTTGTAATAAGAGTTCGCTGAGAAGGATGTTCTCGATCTTTGCCTCTATGCAAGCCAGCAAATGGAGGGCAGAAAAAAAGTTCCTTCTACTGCAAATTCGTTGTAACAGCGTTCGTTGTAGCGAAATTTCACCGTTATCTGATTTGGTACACACGAACTTTCGAGTATCAAAAGAAATGCATCCTCCACAGGGCTTGTTTTCCACCTGATTTACCGATATATCTGTGTTTTTCTCGCTTGTATCCAGGGCAAACTCTCTGTGGGCTACCAGATGAGACGGAAAAGAGTGAAATTCGACACCCGTTAGAAAAGAGTTCAAAGCCGATTGTTGCTGCGAAGAATCTATTTAGTGCGTAGAGCACAACGGGGCGGTGGGCAATTCGCCGGGAACTCCTACGTAGAGTGCCCGATTTCACGGAACTGGCGTTGAAGCCGCCGAGTTAACGTCGACGGTAGCCGACCTTGATTCAACTCCATGCAGGGCTTCTCTCAGACGGGCAGTCAGGCGGGCGGACGGACAGACGGATGGGCGAGCGGGCGTAAGCATAGCCGGCAAGCCTGTCAACCCTCTCTCCATGATAAAGAATGGCCGGGATCTGCGGCCGCATGCCCTGATCTCAAAGGAAAGTGCCATTTGTTGGCCGGAAGATGTACAGCAAGGCTGTAGCGCTGTCTGTGTTGTTGTCAAGTCTGTTTCACGATTGTGCACTGGGCGTGGAAGACGATGATGCTCGTAAGATTTCCTCGAAGCCGTTCTACACTCGACTGTCTTTCTTCTTCATTCATGGACTCCCCAATCGTCATTCCCTATGCGGCGATTTTCGGAACTAGAGTCTCAAATTCAAGAGATCTAGGGGTAGAAGCTGTCATCAGAGGTGCTCATACTCTTCGATAAGGTCATTCAACCCCGTGCGATTCCATTTCCAGCCGTAGAGAATCTCCTCCCGTACTTGGAGCAATGCTGTCTTCTCGGACAAGAGTTCGCGCGCTCTCGGCACTCGTGCAAGGCCGAGAAGCTGGCTATGCTTCGGAATAGGGTCCCTGTCTCCCTCGGGCTCTCAAACATCACATGCTCGATCTCGATAGCTTCATGCTGCGAGGAAACGCTTGAGGTAAGGTCCAGGCTCGTAACAAAAAGCTTCATCGACTTAAGCTATTTTTTGAACGTGAAATTACCGAGCAGACTGACACCGATTATTTTGGTCTTCCGCAGAGAGAAATCCATTGTGACCAAGGTGTGAAGTCTGCGAGCGCCGAAGCAACGTGCTCCTATCAAACTGATTTGACGGCAAGGGTGAGTACCTTCGAGAGGAGCAGTTGAAGAATTTCGGTAGGGAGGCTGTTCGTGTTTTCGGTCAATCCGGAGCTGTCACCGTAGTACACCACGGACTTTCTCTCGCTCAGGCCTGTTGCAACTGGTGCCGCGCAGGATTGAAGAGAGAGAGACTCAAAATGTCGTGCGATGAGCTCCCTCCCGAGATTCCCCTTCTCGCGCGTGAGGCGTACATGTCCTGCTGTCAAGGGAGCAAGTCACCAAAAATCAAGAAGAGTGAGTACTGGAACAGGACGCAGGAGCACGAACTTCTTCGCTGAAGGGCAAGGATCATGGAAATCTGTCGATGCTGGTGTTTTCGAAAACTTTTCTTCTCTCTAGAGTGCGGACCCAATGACTGCAGCAACACTTCGCTAACTACGTGCATCGACCCAATTGAAAGATGTACCTACGACGATCAGAACTGCCACTACCGATGCGTGGACAGCGCTGTGAGCTGTGGCGTAGGCTTTCAGATCGACGAATACGGGCGGTGTAACGGTGAGTGAATGGTCGTGGATCCCCAATCGGGGAAAGTTGAATCGGTCCCTCCCGCCTGATGTGATTCTTCAAAGCGCCGATACTCTGATTGGAGAAATAATTTGTTTCCTCCGTCTCCGCTCTTCAAGACATCGATGAATGCGCGCTCCGAACGCATTCGTGCGGGCCTCAAGAGATATGCCAGAACGTCTACGGAACGTACAACTGCAAGCCTTGCAATTGTTAAATTGGAGAATAAGCCACTCCGGGTGGATGGACGGACGGACGGCTGACTGTGCTGAATTATTGATCTGTTGCCGTTCCCAGATATTCTCACTTCTCTCTGTAAATGCATTCCAGCGGTGGAGTCAGAAATAAATGAGATAATAATTATTATAAACGTCGAGCGATGCGACTCGTTTCCGTAGTAGGAACGAGCCTCAATCTCCAGCTACAGTGAGTATACCGCTTGGGAAGAGTATGCTTGTTTTCTTCTCGAAAGATGGAATATCACAAAATAAAACTAGGGATTATCACAATCGTTGGCACTCTCCTAGTTTGTTGAGAGCCGGGCTGCCTTGGAAGCTGACATCCTTCCGAGAATCCGACTTCGAGAGAGTGCTTCTACACAAACCAATCAGGTGGGAGCTTAAGAGTAACGACAAGAATGCGGAGCAGCTCGAAAAAATCGATATCTGCCCCGGTTTTCAGAGCGAAACATAATGATATCTTCTGCGCTCGGGGTTCGATGGTGAAGACTTATAGAAGTGCCAATACCGTTGAGTTTATTTGAGGTTGTACACTGATCTCTAGAACTGGCAGATAGTGGACAGTAATCAGCCCATGAGGCCGCTATCATTAAAAACGCTCAAAGGATAGAAAAAAGGGGACGTCATGAATTGATCATCTTCCATGATCTGCCGGAGTTCCGCGTAGCTCACGAACTTGACTGTGCTCTCCGCGAAGGATTCCAATCGGATTTTTTCCCGAACGCCGGCGTCGAGCTGTCGAGAGACATTGTTATGCAGGCTGATATGAACTTGGCTTCGTTGTACCTTGAGATCTACGATCAATAGCGACGAATCGACAGACCGTGATCATGAGATCCAGATAGAGGGAACAAGAGCCGCTCATGAAGCAGTGAGACCTCACCTTGTTGAGACCACTGACGACTTCGTACATGGTCTTGCGGCTGAGCAAGTAGTTCTTGAACATTTGCAGTGCTTGGGCGCCATCAGTGCCGGAGAACTGCTCATCGTACTTCCCGACCTTGTCGAAGAATCGGTACTGAAACGCGCCGAGAAAAGAAGACCTTCTCAACCAGCGTTCGAATGACGAATTTCTCCATAGAGGAATAAGATGGGAGCGGAGAAGTTTTTCTCACCAGAACTCTGAACAGGCGACCGTTATCTATCTCCTTGGCGAGTTCCGTTTCTAGGATACCCTTTTGGGTCTGACAAAGGGTCATGTACTCGAAAACCCGAGTGCCCAGGCTCGCGATGATCTTGTTCATTGTGCACATGGATCCTGCAAAACGATTAATAAATGATGCAAAGCAAGGATTGATGAATCGGAGAAATTCTCCGAAGATCGAACTCCCCAGCCGTCTGCTTCCATCGAGTTCATTATCGAATGAATCATCATCATGAAGGAGTCAGGATCTAGTGGGCAATCTATTGAGCTCACCGTCTGCTAAGGCTTTCCCAAACTGGACAAGCTCATTCGACACGTCATCAGAGCAATTATGGATCATATAATGCACAAGAGATCCCAGAGCGAGAAAATCGGCTTCTTGGTCTTCTTGTTTGGCTCGATGGTCTCCCAGGAAGCACCTTGCAAATGTGGATTGGGGCACGTCCGCTATCTGGAACGGATTGATCGTTGCGGTTAGGCGACATCGAAATCGGAACCTTGAGGCATGAAAAATATCCAAGAAAGCATGGCAAAAATGGAAGCTCAGTAAGCGTGACTCACTTCGATGACATCAGCCATCGCTACGCAGTCTATCTTCACTGAACAAGAGTCCAAACCGGTGATCAAGACGCGCTTCTCTTCCAAGATTCTCGCAGATAAGCCCGCGCTGTGGATAGCGTTGAGACCGGAAACCAGCTGCACGATAAATGACCAGATAACATCTTCACTGAGTAGGGAACTCTCGTTTTGAACGAATGCTTCCAAAGTCATAGCATTTGGATAAAAATCGTAAGCGAAGAGCACGGACTGATCGGTAAAAGCCCGGGTCGTCGTGACGGAATGTAAGCGGACCACGTTCGGGTGGTCGATCTGGAAACCGATCAGCAGCCATGAGAGATATAGTCCCGCCTACGGAGCTTATTGCCCCCGATGCAATGTACTCGAGACTCTCTATTCCTTCCATGAAGACCAGTGCCGGTGGCCTGAACCCACAGTTTGCCATTTGCTGGCGATGTTGACAGCTCTCTGGTTCCTCAGAACGAAATCGATCAATCGACGAATTATGTAGAAGTCTCCGTTTTCGCGGTGCCTGTCGAGGGACAACGAGTCGTGATGCTGTGTCGAATGAGGGATCGTGATGCTATCTGTACACCTCGTCATCGAGCCCAGGATTTCCCTGTCGACATTCTCGTTCGATCCATAGAGCTCTGCGTGGCATTCATGTGCCTTGCTTTCCCGCCGGCAAAAACCGGAACGATCGCGCGAACCTCCCTACTGCTATTCATTCGAGCTCATACCTCGATATGTACACCAGGTTCTTCTTGCCGTGGACTAATCCGCTTTGCTTTTCCATGCTCCCGTAAATCTGGAAGTTATCGCAAAGCGTCCAGGTCTGCTGATCCGGCAAGAACAAATACGAACGGTACTCGTCCAGACGTTCGTATACGGCCTAATGAAGCAAGTAATCAAACTTTAACGTTAGCATCGCTACATTCGATCAGCCTTGGTGAATATTTTATCGCCGTCGTGCTCTTTGCCGAGTGAGCGGGGAACGGAAAGACCGATCGAGACACATGCAGACAGATAGACAGACAGATGGTCGGAGCGACTGACAGACTTTCTGACTGGCTGACTGAAAGACGGCTGGTCAACAAGTCACTCGAATGGACAGATAAACAGGAAGGCCATCTGCACATTCGCGAACCAGACCCACCTGACGGAGGTTCTTGGGAAGGAATACCGTGGGATACTCGAGATTCCCTTCGTACAGGGAGTACGCCCTGCCAGGGAACTGTCTATGACCCGACGTTTCCTTCTGTGTTGTATATGACGAGCCAAGAGCGATCGGCGATATTGCGTCGGGAATTCCACACAGGGCCGCGCCGGCTTGGATATAGTAGGTAGTGCCATCGACGCAGACGGCTTCCTCTGCCTTGCAGCGCATTCAGGATTATTTATCATGACTGCATTGTACTTATTTGAAAAGACGGCAATTTTTCTTCTCTTATGAATAACCGAGGCTGAAAAGATGCGGGAATTACTACTCACCAAGACCTCTCTCTCGGGCATTTTCGATGAATCCGGTGCAGGAGTCGCACTTCTTTTTCCCGGTAGAGCCTTCGAAAGGAAGCGAAAATCATCAAGACTTCTGTCACGAACTTGAGGCACGCAGTCGGGGCCGGATCGCGAGAGGGTCAGACTAACCTCACTCAAGGACGGAAATTCGTCGTGGTTCTCGATTTGAGGCGCGGGCATTCCTGTCGAAGGCGGCTTCTCCGTCGGCGGTTTCGATCGTTTCTTGGACTACACGGAAGCGTATTCGCGTAAGAAAATGCCCTCGAGTAGGGCGGCAGAAGTTATGAGGGGACGGACTCGAATCGTCATCGATCATTACTGCTGTTGCTGATTGTTTTAGGCGCTGAGAAACACCAGGTCTCTGCCGTATTCAGCAAGTCAGAAGCGGAGCTCTACTCACAATTCGAGACATGATTAGGAGGTTCGTTTCCTTTTTAAAAACGGCTAAAATCCTCAAGAGGAAACTGAAATCACGAGGTTACGATATCTTCGAACGAATTACCGCATCAAGATGACAAATAATATTCGCGCGCCCCGCGACGACATGCACATCTCCCCGATCCGGCGTGCGAAGGCCTCATTCGGGCTCGACGCTCGCATCGAAACCGCGCTATAAATCCCGGGAATCCACAGCTGATGCTACGTTTGGGACTAGAGTGGAGTTTCCGAGATCAAAAGTCGAATAATCCATGGGTTCGATAGCTCGGTTGATCTCTCGAGATGCTTGCCGGACCTGCGATCGATGGCCAGTCTCAAACCCACGGCTGCATGAGGCTCCAAAAATTTCAATCAAACGTCCTCCAAGGATACGAATTAAAGAAGACCATCTTGTCGAAGGATAGTCAATTATTGCAGTTTTAATTTATTCCAAAAATCTTCGAAATCACAAGCGCGGACTCAATTCTTCAGCGTTCTTCGCCTCGCTCGATACTAATTGTTTGTGGTAAGAGATTTATTCAGATGATCCACGCGTCATATACTTTTTGCTCTCACAGTCTTGAATATACATTGGTATCGGAACCACGCAGACTGGTCCTCATCGTCCATTGGCACATCTCTGTTCCTAGATTTACAATTTTACGTTCCGTCAAGTGATCCATAAGTATTCCCACCGAAGAATAATAATAAGAATAATAATAAGAATAATATGACCAACAGAATAATTGGTACGTCAATGCATCACGGGCATATCTCCAGAAATAGGAGCTCCCGGTACCAAGCGCAGTGGTGGCTCGATCGATCGACCGATCGATCTCTCACACTTCGTCCCCAGAATGAACTGAAATGCTTCTTGACTAGTAAAATCTCCCGGTCACGTTAGTTCGTTTCGAGACCTGCTTCCGGGAGCTGTTCCGGGGCGGAGAGAAATCGACTCGAAATTCAAGGATACCTCAATCGTATAGCGACGAAAACTATTGCTCGGACAACTTGCTCCTTATAAATAGTGCTCCGCTCGGTATGATCGGGAAAAATGGTGATTGCATAATTGGAGCCGCTACTGTCAAGTGGAGGGGAGCACTCATTTAAGAAATCACAAAATTCCTCTCCGGTAAAATAGGTCTGTTCCGTGCTCGCGGAACGGGATGGCGCAAAAGTAGAAAAAATTCGTCCGGTTCATCACAGACCGCTCCAGTGGCGGCGGTGCCTTTGTCGACCAAGGCACCGCATCGATGACCTGCAAGCGCTTCCCGATCTTCCCTTCGGGATCTATTCAGCTGAAGGTTCATTCAGAAGAACAATTATTCACTTTTTTGGCGATGCTGACATTTCTTTGACTGGCAATGGCGGGGGTTTCAATTTGGGCGGCAATTTTCTCAGGGCAACTCCGTCATCGTTCACGACGACGCTCGAACAGTCGACGCTGTTCTGTTTCATGGGCAGAGGCGGCGGGGATTCGTCGGCGGCGAACGATGCCGGAAGACTGTCCTGATGCGCCAGGAAGAAGCCGTTGTTGTCTACAATGGACGGACTCAACGGGTTTCGAGTGTACTGGGCTGAAGAGGGTCTGCTCCGTCTCTCCTGCTCGGCCCGCGGAGGTCTCTGGGTGACCAGGGGTTCGCTGAGTTCGATAATGCTCCGATCGAATTCCATCGACGTCGAACTCAGGCTATGAGTGGAATTGGAATTTTTACTCTTCAGTTCGTGGTTGCTCCCGACGATCGATTCGACCTCGAAGCCGTTGTCGCTGGGCGCTCCGGAATTGCGACGATTTATGGCCGAGACACTACTTTCCCGCTCGCGACTTTCGCGAGATTTTCGCGAAAGCGTCAGGTTGGGCATCCACGAACGCGAGTTCTGTTTTGAGTTTCCATCGGTCGAGCCGAAATTAGAGAGGCTCTCGTTTTCGGAGCGGATTGAAGGCGGCTGCGAAATCAGGCTCCTGATTCCGCGGATGCCGGGGTTGGAATCGCTCAATTCTGGCGGAAGGCTCGCTATGCCGTACTGGCGTTCGATGTGCTCTTTGAGCTTTCCGAAACAGTTCTCCATGTGTTCGTGATGCTGTCGAATGTTGTCGAGCATCCGCATTTTATGCACCCGGAGTCCTTCAGCTAGAATCGGAACCAACGCCGCGATAGTCTTCTTCAGAATC
This sequence comes from Galendromus occidentalis, assembly GCF_000255335.2. Classification (NCBI taxonomy): domain Eukaryota; kingdom Metazoa; phylum Arthropoda; class Arachnida; order Mesostigmata; family Phytoseiidae; genus Galendromus; species Galendromus occidentalis. Next base: position 678,384 of record NW_003803379.1, read on the forward strand.
GGAACGAAATCCAAATCCCTAGGCTCCATGTTACGCATGGCCTCTTCGGTGAAGAACGCCTTCTCGTAATTGGCTATTCCCCCGTTGACGGCAGGCTCGATGATTCCACTCAGTTTCATGGTGAACGGACTCAGCGGTGTGGAGCTGTCGCATTTCTGTTGTTGAATGCTCTCGATGAGTTTGTAGTTGGTCTTCTCCATCGTTTCGATGGCGTGCTGGATGGGCGAGACCTCATCGGTCTTGGTCCTGATCACCGCAAACCACCTCAGCAGACCCGGCAGAGGATGGGCGATTTCCAAACTTTTCCGCTCGACCCACATGTTGGCAAACTCGTTGTCGTTGTCGTTGCCACCGCCACCCGATGGCGTTTTACGCATCAGGCGATCGAAGGTGAACTCTTTCACCTCGTTGACTTTGTAATACTTGAGAATGTGGTCGTGCACCAACTTTCCTCTGAAACGTTCCTGATGCGCCATTACTGCCTCGACGTGATTGATCTGCAGGTACTGCCGATTGCTTTTTGTGACTTCATCGTCAGGTTCGGTGAGTTTGGTGAAAAGCACGGCGTTCGGGAACTGGTTCAACAGACGTGCGGAGAAATCCGCCAGTCTCTCGTACTCCTTGCCCCGGTAGACGAAGACCTTGTTCTGCAGGAACGCCGGGAACCCTCGACCGTAGTAGCCGACCCGAAAGTATTCGGGCTCCGGTCGGAGAACCTTCATAATGTTGTCATAAAAAGTGGAGATTTTTCCGTGAAGCAGCGAGAGCTGATTGTAGTCGTACGTCTCGTTCTCGTAGAGTGCAACCAGTTCTTTGCAGAGGCCGAGTCCGGCTTCCCAGAGTCGGCCTTTATCGAAGTTCTCCAAGATATCGTAATACAGATGCTCTTTCAGCTCGCGATGAGTATCGCAGTGCGGATACTTAGACGAGCGGAGCATGTTCGGCAGTACGTCATCGCTCCAGTTGAGTAGTTTCGCGTGATGTTTCAAAGCGAATCCGGCTTCTATGAAGTTCTCGCACTCGAGATGCAAATCGCACAGTTTGTGGAGGTACCTGATGTACATCTCCTTCCGGTTGATGTCGTTGTAGAACTCGAGCAGGTTCACCGTACAGCTCATTCGATTCTCTTTACTCTCGTCGTTCGCGATCGATCGGTACTGCAGAAGTCGATCCATGAGGCCGCCGGCGGTTTTAACAAAACGCGTGCCGCTGATGTAGAGTCCCGACTGGTTCTCGACGAGCCGGGACATGAGATCGGTGAAAAGCTTCTGGTATTCACAGTCGGCCTTGCCTCCTTCGACCAAGACGTCGAGTTTGGTGATGAACTCGTTTTCGAAAAGCCCGAAATTCCCCTTGATGCCCGTCTGGAGATACGTTCCGTCCAGAGGGAGCGTGCTGTAGTGCTCGCACTGCATCATGTCGAAGAATATCGGTATGGTCGCCTTCCGCAGATCCAGTTGGGGGATCATGGTCATTTCTAGGAAAGGTCCGACCATTGCGGGAATGAAACGAATTTTGTGCTCGTTCAAAGAGAACCACATCGAGCGGACTTCGAAACCGGTTTCGCGACGCATATCCTTGTACCTCAGGATCAGTTTGTCCTTCTTGTTTGGAGAGAACTGCTCCAGTTGGAGGGACTCCTGAGTCATGAATGCGATCGCGCAATGGAAGAAATTGTTCCAAACCTGTTCATCGAAATTCCGCAGGAAGCGCTCCTTGATCGCTATCGAAAAGTGTCGGAGGCACGTTAGCGTCACGGAGTTCTGCAGCATGATCATGTCGCACCAGTCCCGGTGGTAGACCGTCTTCCTGACGAGATCCTTGAAGACGAGGAGGATTTCCATGAGGAAATCCGTGAGATCGACGTCCGTCTGGAAGTGAGCCATATAGTTCTTGAAGTGGAAGTCGTTCATCTGACGGAAGATGTCGATCATCAGAGCGACGACGTTCCCCACAAGATGAGAACTGCGGTCAAGTCGGATTACGGTTTGAATTACACTGCGCAGTATGGACATCATGACGCACGATACATCGCTGGAGGTGTTATCCACCCCGTAGAGGAAGAGAAGCATTTCCGAACTAGTTTCTATGCACAGCTCGAATTCCTGCAAGCGCTGCATGTCGACCCGACGGAGGTCTTCGCAGTCGAAATGATCGAGCAAAGCTCTGATGTGCCGACAGAAGCACGGCAGCAGAATCGCCCGACCGTCCGGGTTCTCGAATAAACGCGATTTGATTACGTCTTTCATACAGGTTAGCTTTTGTGCCATGAGACGTCCCGGCGGTACGCTATTGATCAAGTTGGTGACGATATCTGCCAGCTTCGGTCCGTCGAAAACTTCCAGAACGTCGGATATCACGCAAGGGAAATACTTCAAGCAGGCGTCCTGTATTTCCGTGACGTTCTCGGATTTGTAGTTCATCAACGTCGTTATGGAACACAGAAGAGAGTCGAGAGACTCTTCGAACGACTCGGCGTCGTTGTCCTCGTTGAGGTGTGCGAACAGCTTGCGAGAATGCACGATGAACTTCAGCAGGTACTCCAACGATTTCACTGCGCGAAGGTGTATGCCGCCCTGGGGCTCGTTTAGGGAATTCATCGATAGGTGTTCCACGTAGTAACGGAGAACGATGATGAGCTTGCTGTGGAAACGTAGAAACGAAATGTCAGTCACCGCGTCCGCCATCTCGCTCTAAAGGGGGCACAAGGACCATCCTGAGGGATTTCCGAATTCTCAGAATGAATAGTCACTGAATTGGATGGAATCTCGATAGGAACAGGAGCAGAATCGAACGGAGCGCGGAATCAGCTGACTCACTTGTAGGCCAGGGTGGCACTGAAGTTCTTCTGTATGTACAGATCCAATACGGGTCGGAAGTGCTGGTACTTTCGATCGGAAATGAGACCGATCAGGAAGACAAGGCACTCGAAGACGAGGTTGTCATATACGTCCGTGTCTGAATTCTGCATCAGGATAGTGAATAGAGCATCGAGGATGTCCTGAAGGAACTTGACGACTTCCTCGCCGTCTACCTTCATCAGTGCCATCAGGTACCTAGGGAGGGTCAGATTTAGATCTTAGTTCGATCCCGCGAGAGGGAAGACGAAGTATTCGATTCCGGAAGTTGAACGTATGTTCATCGTGGGAACACAGTACAATTAACATAGTATAATTGATGGCTCCCTATCATCCCGAGGAAGTAATGATCGAAAGCATTCTAAATACCAAATTCTTGTACAGAGAAAGGATGGAAGGCGTTAGTTGGCCCAGACCAAGATCATTCCCGATGTCGACCTGGTGTCAGGAAAAGAAAAATCTCGAGTCCGGACACAGAATCGAGCATGAAGTCAAGAACCTCACCTTTGCAGATCGGCCTTATTATCGAACCATTTGAGCAGGCCCAGAAGGTCGACGTTTTGTGTCAATTTTGTGGAGCAAACCAGAGTAGAAATCTGGAAATAGTCCTTTGGCGAGAGCGAGAGACCTAATTTGTTGTTTCCGATCGCCGACTGGTTGGATTGCATCTGCGGGGAGCAAAAATTCAATTTTATTGGTCCTCGCTTTAGCTCGCGTACCTGGTGCGAGCTCGAGATCTAAGGCGGGCATGGAAGCGAATATTGAGCGTAAATCGCGCGGAATATCCACCTGAGCCAGTTCGCTCCTCGTAGAAGGTAAACCCAGGTACGAAGCGTCGTTGTCGATGAACTTCTTGTTATCGATACGATAAATGAGCAAATCATGGATCTCGTCGTTGAGAGTCGTCCCGTTCGGCTGCATGAGCTTTACGAACGACATACCGAAAGGTTTTTCAGTTCTGTCTTTGGCTTCGTTCGAAGATCGGTGTCTGAAGGTGAACTGTGGAGCGTTGAATGTTAGAAAGGGGGAGGCGGTTTCCTCTTCGAGTCCTGTCGTATTGATTCGACTCGAATACGCAAATGAGTGGGGACTTTTTTTTAATCACCTTCAGATGAGCGTTATAGAAATCTTCGATCGGGACATCGACCTTGAACGTTTCACTCCACTTGGGCTTGTCCTCGTGATAGTAGATCACCGTCTGATATTCAGAGAGGTTCTCGGTTCCAGCACCCACAGATATGACCCCTTGCAGCAAATCTCCTCTCTCGTCGCATACGCGAACGGTGACCTGTAAGTGAAGCCTCTGTTTAGTAGCATGTCCTTGCGGAGCAAAAACTCTCAATAGCTCCGCTCGCTCCTGAACCTTTCGGGAATATCTACCCCGAATATCTACAGTCGAAATCCGGTCAAGTCGGCTATCATTGACCCCTCTAACTTTCGCCTTGATTATCGGAGCACCCGGAGGGCTCCAAAAATTGCGAGCACAAGAAGTAGTGCACTCGCTAAATTGTTGTTAGGGTGTCGGCAAAGCCAGCCTCACATAACGCTCATTGACCGGCTTGCAACCCCTGGACGAGGACGAATACCCGTAAGGTTAGGGCTCGGAGCCCGGCATTCGATGCCACCGAGATCGAGCGAGTCTCCTTTCTAGCTCTGAAACTAGGCTCGCTGTCGAAATATTCGACTTGAAAGAGGTTACTGGCCGTGAATCTATCGATAGACCGTCACAACCGGCCCAGAGTAGTCGCTCCATAACTTGAGCTCCACTGGAACTCTGCGTGAAGGCACTGATTCTCGGCTTTCTCTGAGAATCGCCGCGCAATCCGGGGAGGATCAAGGAAAAACTGCGTAAGTCCAAGTTCCTCATCGCTTCCGACTTCATCCTCACCTGGATGTTCCCTCCGGTTTTGACGCCCCCTCGAGCGAACTCAGCTTGCACTACGGTGAGATATAGGTCGTTCCTCACATCGCCTGGTAGAATGATTTCCGGAAAACCCATTTTCCGCGCTTTGAATGTGGTAGCCGAAACGAGATGTGGGTTTTCTTCTCGAACGGTTTTCAAATCACCTCTGAGAGCTTTGAACGAGAGGTACAGCCCTGTAACGTCAATTGAAAACTCTATAGACGTCTGCTCACTCATCAGCGCGACTCCTTGACTACAGAACGAGATTTACCTTTTTGCTCTTTCTGGGTAACTTCCTTCATGGTGCAAACTTTCTTGATCAGACTGTCGAGGAAATCGTGTTCACCACAAGGAACGTAGGGCACGAACGACGGTTTGTCTTCATCGGCTTCCTGCTGACCCTTCAGGATGGCCGTGATGTCCAGAGCAGCGACACCGAAAGGCCGACGCATGTCTCCGGCCTCGACTTTCGGCTTCCCTGAAAGCGGTGCGATGGAGCATGAGTACGGATTGCTGAGAGGAAATCGGCTGGAGCCGAAGCGGGGTCTCGGCACGCCATAGCGAAACATCAAGAGTATCTATCACTCAGCGATTACCCATGGTGATGTTGGCACTCTTCCGAGCCTCGGGATCTTTCATCTCCATCGGACCGATCCGAACGATTTGGCAAACGAAGCACACTCTGTCCCGCTTCAAGTCTCGGCTCCCGAGATCGGTGAAGAGACATCGCATCGAATTATAATCGAAAGTGTTGGCTTGGCTCGTTTTCGTCCACCTGCAATGAGCGAGACAGTTCCTAATCGAGCTGCGCCACGACGCCGACAGTTGTCCCAGCGATGCACCGGCTCCCTGAAATCTCTTGTGTGCTAGGCATCCGTTTGGAAAGATCAACATACCGGACTACGTAGTTTTCCGTAATGAAACGACCCTCTCGCGGATCGTAGAGGGACATGATTAGATCCACATCGTCGCTTATTTTGCCTCCCTCGAATCGCCGGAAAATGACCATTAGGTTGTGGCAGTATGTCGCCGACATCGATGCTCTATTGTAAACACCGATTGCGTTGTACGGGTCCTGTTGTTTCTGAGCTTGAGCGCTCCGCTGCAACGCGATCCGCTCTGAAGCTTCGAGATGAGCGCGATGAACCGCGATGGTCGACGTATACTTTGGATTCATTATGTTCCCTGTAAGATAAAATCCCCATCCGACATGAGACTGAATGAGAAGCCGTCACGTACCGGGAAAAATACCTGTCTTGAACTTCGCAGGAAAATTACCGTTGCTGTCGCGCACAACGATGTCCAGGTCGAGGAGCGCGTTTCCCATCTCGATTCGGGAAATTACTTTCTGTTTGATTTCGCGCAGCTCGTCCATTGGGAGTGTTCCGCTGAGAATTTTCCGGCGCGCGTCCACAAGCTCGAAAATGTACGAGCGGACGGTATCGAAAGAAGTTCGGTTCCTTAGGTACAGTTGCTCCCACAGCGGTTCCCATTCTCGTAGGACCTGGAGGAATTTTCGAGAATTCAGTAGGAGGCGCTTGAGTTCAGAGTGGAAGCAGTGGAGAAACCGATCTCTAGTATTAGAATCTGGCAATCTGCCGCTTTCGGCACGATTGATTTACAGTATGTCCGAAGTACTCACCGCAGTTATCTCTTTTATTATTGCCGGCTCTTTGGGTATCACCTCTTCCACCGTGGTGATTTTGTCAACGTGACACTCTTTGAGGGCGACGTAGCTCTTCGGGAAGATCCCTCGGACTTTCCGGCTCCGCATGTTGGCCCCATAATACCTGCGGGACGTGAAAATTCATCGGGTTGTCGGCGGCGCCAATGAGAATCTCGGGGCAGTATCCATATTCGATTTCCCGGAATTTCTCCGGACCCAACTGACGTACCAATCTCCATTCTCCTCGAGGATGTGAACAGTCTCTCCCACGGTCAGCTGTAGTCTGTTGGGTTTGTCCTGTTGGCAGAAGAAATTCGCGATGGCCACCGCATATTTGTGCTTGTCGGAGACCGGGGTCCACTTCATGGTGGCGGCTCTAGAGAGCGGCTGGAAAGAACGCATGATTGATATCCTTCGATTTTCTACACGAGAATTGAAGAGCGAATATCAGCTTATTTCCAACGGTCCGATCGCTCGAGAAAAGTTCAGCCCCTCCTCCGTCGCGGAGACTGGTCATTTTGCCCGGTTTCTATGCCATCTACCTACTGATTGGGAGCCACGTCTCAGTCAGTCATGAATCAGCCGTGTCTCTGACGACAGGAGCGGGCGGCTCAATCGAACAGATCGATCGGGGACCCCATCCGGGCAGCGATCCATCCTACGTGATTCTATGATGGCAAATTCAATCTATTCTCTAATGATATCGTGGTGAGAGAATATAGATATTCCCTCGAGCAGGACACCCGATGCCTTTTCGAATGTGTCTCGACCGAGTCTAGCCGATAGCCGAGAATCCGGCGCCTGTCAGCTGACTGACGCTTGAGCGTCCAATTTATTCGGCAACTGGTGCGAGCGTCTCGATGAGTAGAGCGAACATGAACAGCGAGAACGTAGACGGATCGGAGCGTATAGGCGTGACCACGCACAGCAGTTTATTGTCGCGACGCATGATCAAAGGCTTCTCATGATCCTGGATGGATTCATTAAATGCACGAGAACAATAGTCCACGACCGCCTGCCCTCATGCCAAAGTACGCTTCAGAGAGTCGCGATTTCGGTCGCAGGGAAACGTATGCGATCGAGGAATTTCGAAAGTATCTCTTTCATTGTTTCACTTGTGGTCTCATCGATTCCTGATCGCGTTCCTACACCGCATCGGTGACCGCGGAGTGAGCGTAACGTTTCCATCATCGCTAAGGAATGTCTGCGGCTCACTCCGTGTGTGACAAGAAGATAAAATTCGACTCGTCAGACTCTAGTGCGGGAACATCTCACGAATGGTGGCGGAGGACAGGGGAAGCGTTCCATGAATCCGATGGTCAGCTGGTCAGCGATCCCTACTCCAGAACGCATACTTGCGGGGAGACTACACTCCGAACGAACGACCGGTTCTTCCGTGAGGGACCCTTCTATACGCGTTCCACGGGAACGGATTCGGGTGTGTGTTACCCTGATAAGCTTCGCTTGCGATCGCTGATTTAGTTACCTTAAGCCGATACCGCGTTGATTTGAAAACAGGTTTCTTCGAATTGCGGTACTGCTGCGAAAACAAAACACTCACAAATCCGAACGTCGACAACAACACTACCACTAGTACTTCTCATCTCTCCTTTTGTTTGACAGAATTCTTCTGCTACGAGCAAGAGAGTGAAAGCAGAGGCAGCGGCGGCAGCCGCAGGGTGTATACAACACACATCTCTCTCGCAACAACAGACCGAGCCACCATGAGAGGATTAGAGGAGGAGGAGAGGAGAGTGGGCGCGCGGGATTCAAAACATTTCCCGGCGAAACCATTCCGTTCAACGAGTCGCGCGGACTCGGGCTCGCCACGGAGCTAGGCGCGAGGCCTGTGTCAGGATCAACGTTTCTCCCTCCCTTCGAACGCATTGCAGGGCGCCTTCAACGCGCAAGTCCGATAGACCTTTCCCCTTAGCGGTGAGCCGTATTATGCGTTCCTCGAAGGACCTCGAGGTGAGGAAAGTTCGCAATGTTTATTCTCAAAATTCTCAATTCTACAGATCCTGCCGTCTTCGCCGAATCTCCGAGAGTCCATTGATTAATCAATCGAGGACTGGTCAGTCTAGATTTGTGGGAGAAATCGTCTTGGACCCCCGAATCACAGAGGCATACCTCTTGTCTGATTAGGGCGTTGTACTTTTTCAGGACTTGGGTACGTGGGCTCTCCGTCTTCTTAGGCGTTGGTTCTTCCTTTTCCTAGGCGTGGGTCCTCCCTCTGTCTGGGCGTGGGGTCGTCATCACTCATTGTCGGTAATACCGGAGTTATGTGGTGTAGATTATGTTTGAGAAGAAGGGAAACAGTCAGGGGCTATTCGGTCGCGACGGGGCATTCCGGTACCTCATCCGGTGAATAAATTTATTTCGGAGGTGGCTCGATTGAAACCATTCGTGGACATTTCGCCCCATATTGATAAAATCCGAAAAAGCTTACCGACGTCCTCAAAACGGGATGCAATAAACGATTGCTTTTTCCAGAAGTGATGGCGCCGCATACGCTCCCCTGTGGAGAACGGCAGATGAGGTGAAAGGGGGAGTTTAAGGTCATCGATCCCGTGGGAGCCAGGGCGCTCTCTCAATCTGTTCCGGTGGAGGAGTATGATGGAGAATAGTTGTCGTTTAATTCTTGCTCCTCAGTGATCTTAGAAGTCCGCAGAGCGGAGTTCCCGGAAGACGAGGAGTTCCCGGATCATTTGCCGAAGTTCATGGTCCGGCGGCATAGCGTACTCCCGGCGAAGGCGGCTCCCGGAATCCATGAGTGCTATACTGCTCAAGCGACGCAGGGATGAATCGACTATTCGACTATTCGTGAGTCGCATATTCTTCGACTCCCCCGCTCTCGAATCAGATTGGGGCACCGACTGTTCAGCCAAGATTTCTCTCGAAAATGTCCGTACCGTATTCTTTCTGATGAAGGCCTCTGTCTGCTATAGGCCCGCGAAACCCTTGAGCCCCCGAGAACGGGTTACGGTGTGGGTGATGAAATTCCAAGAGGCTGCGACAATCAGATTGTCCAGAAGTTCTGCTCCACAATGGTTGGTCTGACTTTTCAAGTCTTGACACTTGAAAATAAATATCCCGGCTGACAGAGACCGGAGCGGAGGCTCGGGTGGGGAAGCTCGGACCCAACTTTTCCTACCTGTACGCATCACGTCATCTCTGAGGGGAACCTCCCGCCAGGCTCGGAATCGCAGTCCCCCAACGGTGAACCCCCTCACCTTCGATCTCGCACCTTTATTCATCTGGAATAAGAACGCCAAGGCGAAATAAATAGTAATTTTTTTGCCAATCCAAGTAGCACCCTAGAATGACCGAGGTCTGAGACGTTCCGCCATCCCACTTGCGTTTCGGACCCCAACCCCGGACGACTTCGAAAGAACTAGCCGGACCAGCGGGAGACATGATAGTGAGAGATGTCAAGTCCTCGCTCGCGGAGCTAGAGAAACGACTTTCGAATTCGGCATCACCCTCCTCGATATGATATGATCGATAAAATGCATGCAGTATGCAGCGATATAGATTCTCTTTATCACGGAACCGGATATGACGGACCGATCGCTTGATACCGGACGAGCCCATCGGACATTCAATTATTAGTGACTCGGCCAGAGCAGACCCAATAAGGTACTTCCGGATATAACTGACTGATCTCCGAGCACCGGTCCTATCTCCTCCCATGCTAATCGAATCGATCATAAGTCCTTTTTTCCCGAAAAGAGAACAATGTCGGCGAGAACATCGGGTAGACGAGCGGACATCGAGAATGAACCTCCTATCCGATGTCCCTCCCCATGGAGTTGTTCCACCTCTGCAACTATTTTCCCCACGAGCAACACGCGAGTGAACTTCGATGTCCATAAACGATCGTCCAGAGACAATGCGGGAAGAGGTTCCGACCCAACACCAGGCTCCTGCTCGTGCAGCCGAGAAGGAAAAAATAGTGCAAAAATTCGATTTCTTCCATCGAATTCAGTGGTATTTCCTCGGAGATTTCGGAGAGCGAGCATTTTCTGAGGAACCTCAAGGAGCGGACGAAAAAGGTCGTATCCTCTTATATCGCAACGTTAGTTAGAACTCACAGCGTCCCTCTTCTTGCAATTAGTTGGTAGGTTGGCAGCCTGTTGGACTATTTGCGGAGGTTTTCGCCTATGCGCGTCGTTCGTGAAGCTGCAGCGGTGTTCCCGATGATTTTCACGCTCTGTCACGATTTAGAACGTATCTCCGAATTGAACGGGCTCTGGACTCACAGGACCGATTCGGGTTTTCCCTTGAAACCCCTTGAGGATACAACGAGGCCCTACTGCAGTTCTGCTCCCTGATGAGTGGGCGGGCTCTCCTCCGGGGCGGGAGCGTTTTCTATCTGAAAGCGTCGGAATGTCAGATCGGAAAGAGAGGATTCCGAAGGAAATATCCGTCACGATAGACAGACGTCACGCAGAATCCAAGGTCAATCGTGTTCGGCAGGTCCGTTCGCAAGCGTCTTTAATTTGCATCGGACTGCGTCGAAGCTTCCCATTCAGAGGATCTACTGGCTGTTCTCCATGGTGCAGAGGATATCCTTCGCGATCCTCCTGTTCACGGCTGGTCCCGCCGCGGCCTTACTGGGGACGCTTGAGAAGAAAGTTCTCGGTTGTATTACAGATAACAGCACAGCGGGCTCGTATTCTAAGCTGGATGCGATTTCGCCACGTTTCCTTCTCTACGATGAGGTATGGTTTTTGTGCTGCTTCTTGTGATATCGGCCCTTGGAGGTCGGGTTACAGAAGAAGAAACCAAGCGAAGGACGTTCATGATTACGTGAAACTCTCGCGAACGAGTTTCGAGTTTCGAGGAGCTCACCAGGATCCTTTCCAGCCCTCTGATGAACCCATGTATACCATTTATTGGGATAGGGTGGGAGGACCGGAGCCCTTGCGTGTGCGGAGGATGTTGAGCTCAGTTGCGAAGCTCGTCGTTGTGATTCATGGTTTCAAAGAGACATCCGATAGCGGGTAGGATTCACTTTATTCCTCTAGACCCTGCTCTACTGAATTGACTGAAGCGAAGACTCCATGCAGGCAAAGCCAACCACCACAACTTCTCACAATGTGGCTGTTTCCATGGATCAAACTTCACACCTTAAACGCAGGTGGATGCAGGAAATGGCGAGACTCCGGACATCAGAAGACGGTACTTCAGTCATGCTCGTCGATTGGCGAGAAGGGGCGCGTATGAAGAAAGCGATTTCGCTCGTCAGAGACTACACACTTGCAGCATCATACGTACCCATGTTGGGTTTCGCTCTGGCTTCACTCGTGCGACGGCTCATGATTACGAACCGTATCCATCCTGATCGAGTTGAGTGCGTAGGCTTCAGCCTCGGAGCTCAAATCGGCGGATACTTCACGAAATATTTGATGGAACATAAACTCAAGATCTCCAAGTTCGTGGGTGGGTCACGCAAATAACTCGAGTCTTGGCCGAATGCCGAATGGGGTTCCACCAGAACTACTGCTGGATATATTCCCCTCCTCCCAGCTCTGGACGCCGCAGCGCCGATATTCGTCAATCAGGGAATCATGCCCTCGAAGAAAAATGTGCGATTCCTTGAAGTTGTTCACACCTCGGCGAGCGACGGATCTCTGAGCAACGACGCAGAAGGACGCCTCGGTATCGACAAGAATTTTGGTCACGTGGATTTCTACCCAAACGGTGGTCGACAACAACCTGGATGCTCTGAGTGTCAGTGTCTTCACATTTTTCCGCACAGAATCGTTTTCTGCTGGTCTCGGGATGACGACCATCTGAAATCGTGTACTGTATTCGCTGCGTATATTCCTTACGTATTCCTTTATACGGGTGGGCTGATATCGTGGGGACGATCGGATGGTTGATCTCCTCGGGTATTCCGTGACCTACGGCCTCAAGGGCCGAATCTGGAAATGGGGCTCTGATGAATCTTCTCCTTCAAGGGGTTTTCACCATTTGTCACCATAGACGAGCCCACGAACTCTACCTGGAGGCTTTGAGGAAGAATTCCTGCCGCTTCAGAGGTTACAGATGTGATTCATACAAAAAGGCGCTCAGAGGAGACTGTGATCCCAGAATCTCGCCCAGGTCCGTACGGTTCCCAGCCTGAGCTTCTACTTTGGTTTCGAGGCTCAGAGTCGATGGAATTTATTTGTGGGTGATTCTATCGTCCATGCACTGCAGCAGTTAATTTCGAAGACTCACGTTCCTCCTCCCCAGGTTTTATATCGGCATGCCTTTCAATCGCTGCAAGCTCGGCACCGCCTGCATTTTCAACGTCCCTACATCCTCGAAGCCTCCGTACTGCTATTCGCTCTCGTCAGCGCAACCAAGTTTAAATGATCGTCACGCCGACCAGCGGAATAGGCTCTGACGAAACCTTGGTCTCATTTCCGAGAATCCGGAAGGTGGAATCGACATGACATCAATGGATTACATCCTTCGAATCTAATGGAATTTTCGGCGAAATTGTACTTTGTTTACATCCTTATTGGTGAGCAATTGAGCGAAGAGACGTGGATTAAAACTGAAGCGTTGAAGGTATGAGCTCTTCGCAAAGCTGGGTGTGACTGACGAAGCATTCTCGGGATTTGTTAAGCTTTTCTATTGGAAGACTCAACAGATAAAACCACATGCAAACGCAAGCGGTCTCTGCGGGAATAGTCGTCCACTCCCTCCAAAGAGCCCTTTTCGGGAACGACATCATGATCGTTTTTGTCACTCCTTTTGAGGTATTGTTGCCGGCATCCCGAACATTTTATGTTGATAAGCTTAAAGCTCATTGCCCCCTTCCTCTATACCATCCAACGGTTCCACATCTCGTGACGAGGCGAATGGGGTGTCAACGCGAATCGAAGATTTCAGCTAGATGCCTGAACAGAAAAACTATGATGACGCGAGGGCCATCGAAGTTACCTCTCCCCTCCATGTGACTAGAACAGATTCTATTTGATATGAATCAATCTCAATATAACGAAAGTCAAAACAACGAAGGATTGGGACCACGAAATCGAATTCGGATGGTGGTCTCTCGGCTCATCATTGGCGAGGAATTCATATCAGATAAGCTCCAGCAATTCTCCACTCGTTGATGACAGCATTGCGGTGATAGGTCGGGGTCGCATCCGGGTTAGAATCGTGTCGCCCGATACTCTGATACACATACACTGATCAGAAGGAATCAGACGAGGGACCGCGCAAATGAGCTCGACAAATCAACTTTCGACGCCGCTCGAATGACCAAAGCTCGAATTCCAAGTCTAGGCAATGCGATACGTCAATGCTACTTCCGATGGATCTGTCTGATCTGATAGTGGATCCGCGTGTCGGCCGTTCCGACGGTCGGACGGCGATGAGATAGACGGAGGCCTTCCGGGTCGAGTTCCTTCATACTTGAGAGCGACCGAAATTCCAAGCATATACGAGTCTGGCCTCTACTCTTGGGACACATCAAAACTCCACAAACACTGATCTATTGATCACACATCACGCATCAAGCATAACCGCGGCGGAAGCGAGTCTTCTCACGGCGGAAGCTGATATTCTCCTTCTTAGGAAGTCTCTTGGAACTTTTCCGCTGTCCCACGGGTATATCTCTCACAGCCTCAAACGTTCAGCGGGTGGAGCGCGATGACCGAAATGTGGTCGCCGTGGAAAAGCTGAAAAGAGCTGGAGGTGGCTGACTAAGGCGCTTCCTGTCTTTGATCAACCGAAATTTCGACTTCCGGGAAAAATATACTGGCGTAAATCTAGTGTGAGGAAAATATTCGAGAATATTTGATCAATTATGATTTTATTATCCATGAACTCGCATTCCTTCCTATCTTAATCCTCCCTCCCGCGGCTGCTAGGCGGCGATTTCAATATCAGCCTCGAGATTCGCCGATTGCATCGGTCCGTGAGGTCACACTAGGGCCGCCTACGAAGAAGGATTCGCCGACCCTCGAATCAGGATTCAGTAGAATAAGTAGGTATTAAGATAATGGAGATGAGGGCGATGAGAAAGTGCTCTTGGTTTGCTCTGAGGTACAAGCTCGAGAACATAGAATACATCAGGGCGATCGGTGAACTGTATTCCCTCTTGAACACGAGACGAATGATCGTTTGCTATGAGTCGAGATCAAGTGACAACTGATACCTCTGATCGATCTCTAGAAAAAGTTGGCCCCGACGAAGGAAGTCCATATTTGCCCATTTGCCGAGCGCCTCAAGGAGTCGGATCTGAGTGCTTGGGCCAAGTCTTGTGGCTCCCTGCATCAAGACGTCGAACACACGCGGCATGTCAGCCGTCGCGATGTTGTGAAAGTCGGCAGAGTTGAAAAAATCCCAATCTGGATCCGCGAGCATTTTGACAAGCATTCCGAAAATTTCCTCCTGAAGAGCTGTCGAGCTCATCCTAAAGAACCTGACGGTCGAGTAAAGCCTCCAACACTTGGACTCTTCGATGTCCAATGAGCCACTGTAGATGAAGCTCAGGAAGTCCCGGATCGTGTCACTGTACAGAGGAACCTCAATATTCTCTCCGAAAGCGAGCTCGTTCTCTGTCAGAAACTCCTCGACGAACTCACTCTGACCTGCGAGGATGGCGCGATGACATGGGAATCCCACGTCGTCCAAACTAGACACTAACTTCATATCGCACAGCTTCGGATTTTTAGATCGTTGCAGGTCCAGCTGCTGCAGCACTCGGCTACCATAGTCTTCCTCCACGAAAACATCGCTCCAAGGTTGTGACGTCTTCTCGAAAAAACTCTTCAATGAAGCAGAGCTCGACCTGATCCGTCCACCTAACATCTTCGCTCCCGTAGAAGTCACAGAGCTCAGTAACGGCCGGTTTGGTGGAAGTCAACGAGGGTCGCGTATCCTCGATGCTCCGGATCTTCTTGGTACGAATTCGTCGAAATGTCACTGATTCCTAACTCGGAAGACTAGCCAATCCACTCGGTCCGTCCTTGGAGCGGCGCAGAACGCTACAGCGGCTTGGCGTGACTAATCCACTGATCGCAGGTCTCAGTGGCGCCATTGTTGAAAAAAATTGGAACCTCGGAAAATTCGACGCGGATAAGACGCTCCCGTTGCTCTCCGCTAGAACAACGATATGTGTCTCTGGTTTTCATCCCCGTCTCCTGATTTGCGATACATTTCTACTCCGATCAGAAATTCTTCAGGGAGATTACACGCTCCTCTCACCCATGCCTATCGAGCGAATCCACGTCGACGTGATCACCCTCTATGAGCCAGTCGGCGCGCAATTCCGGGCCGAGAGCTTTCCTTTCAAAGCATCCTCGGCTCGGAAAAATAGATGCGCAGTATCGATCGAGAATCGGCCCCCCTCACTCGCGCACGAGTTTTCGGTCATTATCATTTTATCATTATTCCCACAGATTTGGTTCGACTCTGGGATCTTCCCCGGATCCAGAGTGTCCCGTTGGTAACACTGGATTTTATAAAATTAATTCGTACAGCCGAGCCCCGAAGCTGCGAAGGAGTAAGGAGCTCGCTCACGATCGGCGGCAGGTCCTCAAGGAATATACCAGACAGCGTGACCTTGTCACGATCGAGGCACGGGTGTTGCGAGATGGAATGCTCTCAGCGAACGCCTCCTGGGATTCCCACTAGACCGAATTATCCACGATAAGCCATGGGAAGGCTTAAGCTCGATTGCATCGGAGTTTCGGCTCGAAGGACGCTCTATAGGCTTGGTGAGAATGTGAGAAATTCCTGGCAAAGTCACGAGTTCAAAGACACGCACATACAGAGACTCTTTCTGAACAGGTCCGCCGCGAGGACAACAGGGTTCATTAATATTCTTCCGGAGGCTTCTCTCTCGATGACCAATTTCGCTGAGATCTCGACAAAATTTCGGCCTCACTGAACGACAGGGTTTCAATTGAAGACTAGTTTTACCGAGACTGGAGCACGGGAACCCCAGGAGGGGAGAACCTGGGATAAAGCTCCTCCTTGAAAAACGTCCTCCGGCGGCGGGGCGCCGGATTCTATTGCATGTCCTGCATGCGGAATTTCGTCAGTAGTTCGTGGGTGAGGCGCTCTTCTGAAGCCTATAACCATCGGATTTGAGAAGATAACACTGCCTTCTCAATCGATTCTTTTGCTTGGGGCACCGACGACCTGATATGTGGGGTCCTCGGTCCTCGAAACTTTCAGAGAAAGTGATTCTCCGAGTTGTATACGGAAACATGAAACATTGCATCTCTGAGAGGATCCGCCCAGCCTCGAGACTGGGAGTTCGAACCCTCCAACCGTCCGCTGCCTTTGCCGCGGAACCAGAGTTCAAGCATGCTTAATTCTACCGTACGACGATTCTAAATATCGATCGCGCAGGCATATGTGCATACAGAATTGACGAAGACCGCATGGTCAGAACGATATGATCAGAACGGTACACCACGAGAGATATAGGGCTCGCAAGAAATTCGACTCCACAATTTTTTTCCGCTCTCCCGGTAGGCTTGTCATCAATAGCCTTAACGAACGCGTATCGAAACATCACTCTGCCCCATTATTATCACAGGCCTTTTTGTTTTCTTTCTGCAGCTGTCATTGTGAATTTCCGCTTCCTCGTTCTCGTCCACGTCCGAAGCAACGAGGGCCGGAACGATCGTGATCAATAGTTTTCGATTCTAGTTTCCAGCCCGGTTTCGTGTGGGAGGCACTTTCCAATTCAGAAGACGTTGATCGCTGGTTACGGTTAGCGTTCGTCCGCTCGCGATTTCATTTCTCCCCAAGACTCGGAGGAAATCGTCCCAATTGTTCACGATACCCGGGGTCCCAGATTTTCCCTCTTCTCATCGTCGACTGCCGAGTGCCGTTCCCAGAGTAGAAGAGTCCATGCACGACTCTCTTCGCATGGTCTGGTTGCCCGGATCCTGAGTTTTTCAATTTCCGTTTAGCAGGTCTTGGCGAAACCGATAACCAAGTAAGCGGGATGCGTACCACTGGATTTTGAAGGGATTTCGATCATTGGATTCGCTCCAGCATGTTGCAGTGGTCAAGATCCTGGATCAAAACCATATTCCCGGATTCGCTTAGGTCGATGGAAAGTCATCCTTTGGGCCTCTGATCGTATGACGTTGCAGATAGCTCTCTTTGGAAATCCTGTTTGCCCAAAAATCCAATGCCGGGGATCGATACTTATCAGACCGCATCATATCGGTGCGACAAGACAAGGATTTCATATGATCTGCGTCATGATCATTGACGTGCTAGCAGACAATCAAGGTTCGCTAAAACGAGTTCAGCTCCCGCCGAGGAAGCCCTCTGCGGCTGCCTTGTGGAAAACTCCGTCCGTCGCCATTCTCAAATCCGACAATGGCGTCTCGCCGCTCACGAGAACTCCATACACTATTGGCATGCTGCGTACAATCTAAGCGATTCGAACTTTGCGGCAGCGACCGAATTATCGACTTATTGGGCGATTCCGGCAATCTCCGACTATCCCACGGCATTGGGTAATCTCGTCTACGCCGCGCCGATGAATTCAAGCACATTAACAATTTCGGTTCGGTTGGCGAAAAAAAAACTATCTGCGTTTGGGGGAAGCTGAGCTCAACCGCCTTTCATTCGCTCTCCCGTAGACGATCAATGACGGGGGTCGCAAAGATTAAACTGATTCCAAAGCCCGTCTTGGCGATTCCCGTTTTCCCAGGCTTGACCGCCTCGGTGGAGCTGATCGACGACGACATCGACAACTTGTTTATGGGCTGCAGATAAGGCAGTAAGTTGTTCTTTGATTGAGTGAGAACGAACAACACGTCGCCGCGTTGTTTCAATAGGGCGTAACCAGGAAATCTGCCTGAACGATGCATATTCGGGAGAGGAGGGAATCGTAGAAATCGATTGATTTAGGTTTCGTTCAACGACCGAAAGCACATTGCTCGTCATTATCAGGTTCGGAGCGTGCGTCCCATGGCTCCACGGAGCGGCTTTGTGGCTCGCTCGCTACATTGTGGCCGATGTACCGAAACAAATGTGTTTACTTAAACGACGTCATTTCTTTCAACCATCACTTATAGTTGGAAGTACTCCGAATCCGAGATCCATACCCGTCCGAAAGCGGATCCCGTCGGAGCACGTCGATAGCTTCTTTTTCTCAGATCGACCGTGAGTCCCCGAAAGCTCGGTCTCGCCGAATCCATAGGCTCGTTCCGGAGCGGAAACGGGGATCGGTACGCTACGCGCTCATTCAAGAAAAGGAAACAAGATATTCTGCCTCGCCTTTCAGAACTCTCTCTTTTTCCAAAGATTCCGTTTTCGGCGCTCGTAAAAGCACCGACTCGTTGTCATTGTCGGTGAATCATTAGCGGAGCACCGACTGATGGCAAGTTATGTTGTTTATTTCTCAAATGTAAACCAATCGATCCTCCGAGCATCTCGGCGAGCAGGCCCCTCCGACGTTATTAGTTCATGAGTCAGCGTGAGCGCGAATTTTCTAGCAGTGGTATCGGAACAGAACCGGGCGAAGCACTTCTTGTGAGGATAAGTTCGGCGCGGAGAGGCGAATTCGCTTCTGACAAATTGGATCTCGGAAGTGGCTTCTTTCGCATAGGGTCGAGCTGTTTCTGGAACGGTCATCTACGTAGAAGTCATGAATGAGAAGCGGCTTCCTGAGGGAGAAGAGAAGCTGAGTAAGCCAAACCAATGCCATCGACACTCCGCATAAGTTTTGCCGTTGTCGACGTCGTCGTTGCCTGTCGGCGGTGTCGTAGGAGAGAAGCCGCATTGAGGCGAGGGTTGATGACTCAACGCGTAATACAAAGAGATGGCGCGCCGGCCCCGCCGTCAGAGACACTCGTTCTTTCCGACGTTCAACTCGAAACCGATCACCACCGACAACTATGTCCTGCGAAGACACCTGCAAGTTCCAGAAGATGGTCCAGATGGGTGAGTTTTCGAAAAATCGAACCGAATCGTTAGCATGGGTCCCCGGAAAATAAGTGTGCTCGCGGGATATTCATTCGACACGGTTGACGTTTCTCTCGAGAGAAAATGGGCGCGCTACACCGGAGCGCCCGGCATCTGTCAATGAGGTACCTCGTGTTCCCGAGCGTCTCTTGGGCGGGGTACGCGTGGCGCTCTTCTGGGTGGAATTTCCATCTTCCAGGGGGCTTTTGAAATAGTATTCCGAATACATGTGTTAATTCTGAATGGATTCTTCGTAGCTTTCCAATCTCATCGAGGTATCAGAGAGCTGGACCACGGGCGGGCGTGCGTAGCTAAGTTCGAGGGGTGTGCTCCCACATTGGATGGTCACGCTTTTCCGTCTCCGTCTGTTCCACCCCTGCTACACGAAACTTCTTCCCGAGTCAAACTGAAGGACGGCCATTTCGAATGATTCGCCACGGCTCAGAAGATCGTTCTTTAATTTCTTTTCATTGCGGTTCGTTAGTAGGTAATTAAGCGTTACCAACTCGTGTCGCTGCCGTCGAGCCGGAGAAAAGAAGTGCTTACCGTCCAACCGAGTTTTCTACCTTGAATCGGTCGGTAGACTCTGGAAATGGGCCGTTGTTTGCCCAGAGAGAAAGTAAATCTCCCGCCGCCACACCCATCAGACACTTGTGCTCCGATTTTGTCCTCGTTTGTGAGGGCACTTGTGCTCCGACTGCACCGCTTCCCGTCACAAATGCTGTCAAATGACTTCGGCTCCAAACGGCATCGAGTCTATTTGTGTCGAATTTCGGATTTTCAGCGGTATCGGTACGGAATCGAGTTGAGAATGACATCCGCTACTCGTAGCTGATAGTATAATGGGTTCTACAGCGTCATGAGGGAATCCGGGGAGGGGTCGGACCGAGTTCAATAGGAATTCGCATTCACGAAAATTCTGCGAGAATCAGAGAGTTAGTTTTCACTATCTCGCCAAAGGTCTCGGTGCCGTCTGGAGCCGAGGGCGCTCTTTCCGATCTGAAGCCTCGTCGACATATCCTCATCGATTAGTAGTGAAAAAAACGGTGAATTTCCGTAGGGAGGTCCTACGACTTCCCAGACGTTACGACGGCACTCGCCTTGCCAAAAGATGTCGCGCTCGAGCGAGAAGAGTTTTTTCTCTGCGAGCCGAGCCACGCGGCCACCGCCCAGACGGCTCAAGTCGGGCTTCCAACGGAAACCCGACGTCACCAGAAAGTCCTCGTGGAAGGGTTAGATCGCGTGCCGGGGCCCGCAGATCGGGGCACACGCTTTCGGCCTGCGGGGAAATTCCAACGTTGGCGCGTCACCTTGCGCGTCGCCGACGTTGATCTTACTCATCCAGATCTTTCCCGACCGCGCTGTTCCTGGAAATATTTCTGGTGGGGAAAAGGTAGATGCCAGGGATCCGAGTTGAGTAGGAGGAAGCGAAAGGAATCGGTTCATGCCGTGAAGCAGCTGGATTTCCAAATGGAGATCGGTGCGATTTCCCTCTGATCCTTGCTGAGAGTCAAATCGAATGCCGTTTTCGACACGAGGATTTTTGATTGCTGTGGATCGATTCCATGCGACGATTACAGTGACGAGTCGTGTCCCAACGGGTCACAGCTACGAGCGGGCGAATGACAAAGCGTCAGACGAGCCCGCCGACCGATCGTTAGAGAAAATGTTCATTATGGAACGGATGCTCCAGGTGTTGTCGAGCGAATGAATACAACTTTTGTCAGGCGCCAACGGTAACAGCCAGAGTAATTCAACAAGACAAACCCGGAGAGAAATACGGACGAAAAAAATAATGATAAATTCCTGAACAGCTCCACGTGTAGCTTCTCTGTCTGCGAAAGGATCTAGATCCGGAATCTGGCTTCCGAAGAACGAGTTGGAAATCGCTTCCGAAATTCCGAAAACCATTCCAAGGAGCGGCGCGTTCGGCGTCCGATTCAAGTTCTGAGTCACGGCTCAGAGGGGTCGTGACTCTTCTGTCGCGGCGGGCCGACGCTATATGGTCCACCCGGTCGGTCGGTTGGCAGGCGGGCTGACCCTCCGTTTTCTGTTGACGAACCGTCTGGATGACTGTCTGGCCGTCAGTCAGCTCGTCCGTCTGTCTGCCCGTCCGTCCGTCCATAAGTCTGTCCGCCTGTGAGGGACTCCGGATGGTTGGCCGTTCGACCGGCTCGCCTGGTGGCGGTCCGCGTCAAACGGTCGGAATTCTGAACGGAGTACTACCGAGCACCAGGGCCCTCATTGTTCGACGAATGAACGCTACCTGCGCTGCTGGAGTGGGATTTCGGCAGCGTCGATTCGTCGTTGGATACCTACGGGGACCTGGTCGGCTCGCTGGATTTTCGCGCGTAGTTCAGTCGACTTGCTGACCGGCTGGGCTGACAATCGGTAGGTCGCTCAGACCGTCCTTGATTTCAAAAATCATCCCAGGAAAAGGCTGACCTCGCTCTTGAAGGAACGTCGGTAGTGCCCTAACGTTCAGCGTTGACTAGCGAAAGCGGTCGGCAAGACAGCTGCTCCAACAAAACTCAGAGCGCAGAGTGACCCACTGGTCGGCGGCCGCTGCAACGATCGGATGGGCTGATTCACAGGCTGGCGGGACGGACGCACACGTTTTTCTTTCTGCGAGGCTAGCTACGTGGCTAGTTCGTCGTCCAGACCAGCTCTGGAATCCATCAGAGAGCCGTTCCGTTCGCCGAAAGAGCTAGTTACCGATGGTTCCAGAAAGACCCATGGATCTCCGCAGGTCCCAGCTGACCGCTATCGAAGGAGGTTGCGGCGGTGCTTACGCCACCGCCGGCCACGTCACCCCACCGTTGGCTCGCGATAACGAGCGAGTAGGTCCGACGCCTTCTTTCGCGGCAACCCGTTCCAAACAGTGCGGGCAATCGTCTGACCGAACCACGAGTTAGCTGAGCTAGCCACGACCAGTTAATCGTCGTATAGAAAAACTTGCTCCACAGTGGCCCAATCCAGGCTGCGACCACATTGCGCGGTTACGTCAGACTCTTGTTGGAACAAAGGCGTAGGCATTGTTTTGCATTTCTTTCAAATACGGCCTGGCGGCGCGAACGCACTCACGAAAACAGAAACACACGGATGGCGACGTCCGACCGAGTTAACGAGCGACGACTCCGTCGATCTTCCATGTGTCGGCACGGTTTCTTCACCCTCATGAAACGAGAAGACGCGTCATTATTTTCACATGGAAGACGCATTAATGCAATCGGAGATTGCCTTGTTCTTCTCACTATTCGACAAGGGCCCGAATTCATCCGATGACGGTTCTCTTCGCGTCTCTCCAGGTAATGAGATCATGAAGGAGATCGCCAAGAGCGAAGGTCTCAGCGAGGCTTCTACCCTCAAGGCCGAAGAGTTCTTCAAGAAGGCCTACGAGACCATGAAGGAGAAGGGAGAGTGCCCCGACGACAAGACCGACGAAGAGAAGAAGAAGTTCATCGAAGACTCGATCGCTGCCATCCAGGCTGAGATCGAGGAAGGCGAACGCGAGCTCCTCGCCAAGGTCATCAACCTGTCCGTCGTAAGTATTTCAATCAAACCTGAATCCATATAAGGCAGAGGGGCTCTGGCAACTGCAACTACAATCCAGACACGTCTGGATTCGGATGCTCTCGCCGTGAATCTAACGGATCCCCTCGGGTTATTTCAGGAAGCTATCCAGAAGAAGAAGGCTGAACTCGCTGCCGCTCAGTAAACTTAGTCTGCGTAGCCAAAGTATAATTTAATAATTCAGCCCAAACTGAACCGAACCGAATAAATGGATCAGCTTTAACTCCAAAATTACCAAATCCCGGCTCCATTCATTCCTGGCTCATATCTCGACCCTCGACCGGTCGTTACACCTAGTCGATCCGGTAGTATCGGTGGGGTAGAGATGATTCGTATCGAGCCCGCTATCACTTCCGAGGTCCTCTGATCTCCGATAGAAATTTTCCCCGAACCGTGCCGGGGCGACGCCTGTATGCTCCTATGACGGTTACGAGAGTAGAAATCTGGGCATTTCAATTCAAATTTTCATCCGCTCTGCCGAATGACTTGTAGTAAACACCATTGCAGCTCGCGGAGCTATTTCATAAATATATAAGTGAATCGACATGAGACCGAGATCTGATGATTCTCAGAACCTCCCGAGGGGCCCGAAAGAATTCCGCCTCAAAGAAAATCCTGGCTACGCCACTGACTCTCGAGTCTCCTGTGCCTATAAGGCGAGTGGCGGATCGAACGATCCCTTCGGGGACAGGGGGGATCGCAGCCGCGAACACTATATCGAATTTCGGAGAATTTCGATCATTAAAACTCTCGTCAGTGCCTCCCGTCAGCAGGGACGTTTCCGCTGAGTCATCCTGATGTAGCGTAAGTTATTCAAGTTACCCCGTCGACGAGTGCAACGGCTATACTTTCACTCATCTGTGACTCTCATTATTCCGACTCCTCTCGTTCAATCGCTTTTCCTCTCCGGTTCCGATTCCCGGATTGCCTCGGCCGACTCGCGGACGCCGTTGGGCTCCTCCTTCCAAGAGTAATCGACTAGCTAAGGGAAAACTGCGTTCCGAGTATGGAAGGGATTCGCTGCACGGAAACCGCCCCATGGAGCGCTTCCTCGGTGATATTCCATATGCCACGAACGGAAGCATCAGGAGAAGGCCATCTTCGGGTGAAGGGCTCGACAAAATCCCACAGCGTTGATGCCGGATGCATATCTCTGCGGAGGAGATGAAGGAGTATCATCATAGAGCGAACAGAAACGAGATCATACGTCGCATGATTTTGGCGACAGTGATCGAACTCTTATGAGCTTGTTACACCGATTAATGGGCATCGTAAAAGCGTTATCGTCTCATGAGCGGGTCGTAAAGACGAGCGCATCGGCATCTGTCTACTTATGATTGAAGCTCTAACAATCTTAAGATATGGTAGTTGTACAGGAACGCGCGGAAATACCGACGCCTTCGGAGTGAAGCTGAATTCTGACCTTTCGGAGACGGAACTGATAGCACCGGGACCAGAATCAAGACCAACAGAATCAACCGCTACGTCGGAGTCGTAGATTCCAGAAAAAGACAGAAGACCACGGCGCGGCCCCTGAGGTATGCTGCTATACTTCCATCACGGAGGACCCGAGGAGGTCTACGCCTCGAATCGAACCGAGGTTAACTTCGGACGATTTTCCTGAGACGATTTCAAATGCCGAAATTTCGTTTTCTCAGTGATTCTCTCCCGATCCCTCTTCCTCAGTGATACTCCCTCAAGCTCATCCAGTCCCGGAAATATTGTCATCTTTCCGAGTTTTCTGGACTCGATCTGTCTGACTTTGTTTCGTTCGACCTACGACCGCAAGGATCCGAGTCTATTGCTGTGACTGCCGGGCTGCGACAAGGTGTCCCGTGGATTCGTCCCGCATAGGGTTTTCCCGCAATATCCCTCCGACCATTCCTCTTATCGAGTGAGGCACCAGAAAAATGGGATGAAGGAAAAATAAGTCTCATACTGTGAAAGATCATGAGAGCATGAGAACGATTCCATGCAGAATCAACGAGATCCCTGACGCAACAGCGCTGAATGAGGCCTGTGCGCCGCTCTGACTTTTGTTCGAGTCGCGAGCGGTCGATAATCCTGAATATAACATTGACGTTCATCACCATTCCGGTGTGTTTGGGTTGTAGTCCAGGATAGGGAGGTACACGGTGCTTCCCGAGTAAAGATCTGATCAAATCCAGCTCTCCTGAGTATTTCACGTGTATTGTTTCACATGTATTGTATCATATACGTTATATTATGGGCATTCCTCAACACAAAATCGACATATGCATTCGTCTTCTGCCTCGTGCCTGTCTCTTCTTCTACATAGAGGCTGATGGAAGCCGTGGATGGCTCCTCTCATGTAGTGACGGCGGATTTCGCTGCGCGGGCCTTTCCCGATAATCCCAAATATACTGACTCACTTATTCGAGGACTGCATATTTATCTCGAAAGAACTCAAAACTCGGGACCAAGTCCTGTCGAGCTGCAAGCCGAAGAAAAAAGAGCTGATGGAAAGCCTCATCCCCAGTTTTATACCCCGATCGCGCGCTGCATGAAAACCATAACCAGAGGTAAGCGGTTTGAATTTCCTCGTCTTCGCGTTCTGCTTCGCGTCGAATAATATGCTCGGCGTCCCGGGCCCCCTCTGTCCTCGAGGTTATTGCTGCAGGATAACGACCTCGTCGTGACAACGTACCCAAGAGAAAGATGCGCGGAAAGACCATCAAAATTGACACAAGTGCTCTGAGGGACGGCAGTCGGTTGGTTCGTCTTAGCAGCTGACTCGTTGTTCTTTCTCATTTTCGTGTCTCGTTGTTGTTGTCGCCTCACCAGCGGCTGGTGGTGCTGTTTATCCCTCTTGTCTTCTCCAACAATGTGTTTTTAGATCCATTAGGGAGCTCTGGAGATGCCCCCGAGGAAAAATGAGAGAGAGGAGAGATAGAACCAGCGAAGAAGAGGCGGAGAGCAGCGACTGCAGCAACGGGGAGTTAGCCTCAGACGATAACTGAGACAAAGTGCGCCCAGCCGAAGCCTGCGCGGCAGCGGGATGCCCCTCGAGGATCAAGGTCGGACGTAAGGCCACTCGGGCGGTCGGCCCGACTGACTCTTGGTTAGCTAGGACATACCGTCGAACCACCAGCGGGAGAAGTGCCAGACGACCTTCTCAAGCAGCTGGCTAGCGATGCGCAGCCGAGGAATGAACTATCAGGCGAGGTCCCATGCGAGAGCTCCATGCTGGGACTAGACTGATCGACGGTACTCTTCAAGCTAGAGCCGAAGGAATTTCCGTACATGAACTTATTTCACCATTTTTCGCGGCGAAGCTCATTTGCGGAGAGCCATAGGCTGACCCGAATTCTCCGTCTATAGGGACCAGCTCAGATTTTCGGCGGTGGCAAGGGTCAAGGAGATGACGCGCCCCCTCGAGGTCAGCACATGAGTGAGAGGACAAAAATTATTTTTGGGGAATCCTCTCCTAGTTCAAGTGATCCTCCGATCGCTACCGAACGCTCGCTAGCAGAATGCAGCAGCAGGAGGAGGAGCACAGAGGTCATGCGCATGATATTCCATCACCAGGAGTCAGTTAGGACCGCAGGATAGATCCTCAAGGGATCAGGATAAATATCCACGCATCGTGTATCGAAATCCACGCTCATTGTCTCTCGGTACGGGAGAACCCAGAGCTGTTGCGTTGAGTCATCATTATAGGTACTCTCGGATATATGGAGCGTCTGCCGACTGTCAACCACACAGCTATCTATTTGGTTTAGCTCATCCGAAGGATATACCGAATATCCTTTCGACAGCAGCGTTGTCTCCTCTTCGTTGTGACTCCCGACTCGATGTTAGCACGGAGCGGTGTGCTTTCGACGGGCCTGCTCCATAAGTTAATCCTTCGACTGAGCCCGATTCTCTCAGTTCTGAGTCATCCATTGATATTAATGAAAGCCCGACTTTAACCGATACCGAGCGAGCTCGGCGCAGAGTCTTGTCCGCGAAGAGTTTCACCGAGCGACAAACTTCGCTAGCGTGTTCCTTTGTTAGTGATTCAATGCAAGGTTCGCGGAGCGCGGTGGGCCACGATCTTGTTCGAACGCTTGTCCAGATCGCATGCAAGAGGAGAAATCAGTCCAACGTTGAAAGCTCGCCCTTATTGGTCGGGCTTTCCTGAGCTGACACCATTCCCTTGAGCGAAAACCCTTGATTTTTGAATGCTTCGTGGTTTGTTGCAAGCCGAGTTGGAGATCGGAGTGATTTATTTCTCTCTTGGAGCCACGTCATGAGTGAGGGAACAGCCAACGAGGAAGACACCGTCGTTGTAGCTCTGGGAGCTCAATGAATGCCGCCGCCGCCACTTTTCGTTGTAATTGCCTCGAAGACTCGCGCAGTGCATCATACGCGAAGCTGCGATTCGTTGGCTCCGTAATAAAGACATATGACGCGGTAGAGGCTCACTGAGTTTGTAATCGTACGCCCCCTCGGCGGCTCCCAAACCCGCCCGGCCGTCTGCTCGGCCGACTTCTCCCCGGTGTTCTCCTTAATAGGAATTCATGAAGCTACTGCCCCCAAAAGACGCATAAAATCTGAGTGCCGACTGCACGTTGCTCCAGTGCGTCTTATTGATTCTACCCTTGAATCTCCAACCCAGAAATATCTAGCTCGTGAGGCTTGCTGGCATGGTGTCCGTAGCTTTTCGAGAATGAATTGAATCGGAATGAAAAATTACTCTCCCAACCCTGGATCTTAGACACAGCAATGTGCTCTTGAGTCTCGTCCGAAACACGGAACTCCGCAATGATTCCATCGGAAACCCTTCAATGAAGGTTTTCAGTGACCTACGGCTCGCGGTGTCGGATCGGAAGCTACCGCGAGTCGGATCGAGGCGCCACGTTTCGGTAATCTGATGCGTGGAGAATGAATCGAAGGGTTACAGGACTCGGATGAGCAGAAGGCGCAGGGAGAGCCCTGGAGTGAGAACAAGACGGACCCGAATGAAAGCTAGGGTGGTTCCTCGGTTCCCCTCATCCAGGAGCATTTTTTTTATGAATCAGAATCCCCTCGTTCGCTTTGAAAGTTGCTGACGCCGATACGCTTGACGTCGATAGCTACAGCTTCGCTCTTTTCGTCTGTCCCCGGTACGAGGCTAATGCATCCGGCATGTCTCAATGGACTCTGTGGAATTCTTAATCCTCTCCCGTTTCCCCCTCTTCTCCTGGTGAATTCGCCTCCGAGTCCTTTCGCATGCCTATCGTACATATTCCCCTCCTAATGCGACACCGAACGCTCTCTAACTGAGATGCTCCGGCACTCTTTGGAAATACATATTCGCATCGCATATGATTAGCAATAATAATCAAGCCCCGCTCGGTCTAGCTGCCATCCAACGAACAAGCCCGATCTACATATTCATGTTTATGCGTGACTGATAGAAGCCCTCGATGTGCGTCTGTCGCGCGTTCGTTTGTCTGTACGCTCCTCGATATGGGAGTCCGTCTGGTCGTCTCCAGCGGAACCCGAGGGATTGTACAACTCCGTGATAATGCCGGCGAGCGATGAATTTGATAAGGGACTCATGCACTCGTTCTTTATGCGAGTGAGCGAGCGAGCAACCGACCGATCGGAGCAGCTGCGCTTTCGACAAGCCCCGGTATTCGCTATGCGTCTTCCGCTTGTTCTTCCAGTCGGTCGGACCGGGCAAACGAAACGCTACTGGTCGAGGACTGGAGATGCCGAAAAAGGCCAAAGCCGATTGTGGCCTTTGCTGTGCGCATCGCAGATGCTTCGGTTGGCGGAATTTTATTTACTCCCTGGCTTGATCATGGATGGTTATGGCTGTGAGCATATACGCGAAGAGACGACTCCCGTGGCTCGAGCTAGCATGTGGGTCGGCTTACTGGATTGCGGGTAGGCTCGGAGCAAAGGACGGTAGGAGCAGCTTCCCTCCGATGCAGAACGTAAATTATATACAAGGCCGGAGCAAGCCATAGGTGAGAGCGAACGGAAGAGCAACGAGATCTTTGAACGAGCTCAGAGGAAGTCGGACACGATCAGAAGGAGTTCTGTGTTTATTGAGGTGTGAGGAATGGAAGAGAATATCTCCCAGAGGTATTTCGCGCCCGCAAAATGGTAGAGCATTGATTTAATATTTATTTAGAAAAGAGACCAGGATCCTCCATGAAGTCAGCGAGAAATTCGTCGATACCGAGCGGATGCGGTATTTGCCCTGCGGAGATGCTCCTGATGAACAGGAGTATTCGGTACTCTGGGATTCGCCTCTCGTATCTCCTCGACTCCTGTTCTTTTTTTCGATTCGAAGGGCACCCTTTGAACTTTTCCTGATCTACGGCGTTTGGCGGCTGATGGGCAACTGACTATTATTATTTCTATTTCGAGATAGCAGACTGCCTTACAGAGTGTCTGCACTGTTCGGAAAAAGAGAAACTCTCCCCTGCAACTCCCCGCGGGAAGCAGTACAGATTTGGAACGGGCTGCTCTCCGGCTACGCTTACGACTGCCTTGCGCGGTGCTGCCTCAACAGACTGCGACGGGAAGGAAGAGGGAATTTTCGGGTGGCGGCTGGTAATCGAGCTAATTCGAGAAAAACACCGTTTAGATTTAGCTCTCGTCAGCATTGGTGGCCACTCAAGAGAAAAAAGCGCCAAGGAACGAGCGAACGGGCCGGCGTACCGGGCGGGCGGCCGAGCAAGCGGAACGACGGACGCGGGGACGGCGAACTTCAGCTCCAGTTGGAGGCTCAACTTTGTGCATTAGGCAAATGCCTTTTCCCTCGTTTAGGAGAAGAACTCAACAAACCATCTCCATTCCCATGATCGCCTTCTCATTGTGCAAGCGAGCGAGCGACTGAGTGAGGACCTTCGAAAGACCGGGAAGAAGCTTCGCCTTCCTGACAGCCGCACTGCCGAGGGAACAGGCCACGGAACAGGACGTTCGCCCGCCGCTCTGTCGTACCCAGGAGTTGCTCTCGATTCGAGCCACGTTCGACGTGAAAAAACGTCTCGGCAGAAATGATCACAAAACGCTCAGCGGCAGAGGTAGTGTTGCTCCTAATTCATGCTGATAGTCAGAAAAGATGGGAGGAGCAAAAATGAGCGCAGGCGAGGAGTGGGGGATTCTGCAAGTAAATCAGAGCTCACTCCGTCTCGACTTCCGCGGAATCAATTTCAACAAACGGTGATTCTTTCGTATGTTGAGATCTCTAATCGCGAACGAATTTTCTTCGAGCTGCGGGATAATCCCAGTGGATGCCGTCTCGATTCGCGAGTCATCATGAATGCATTTCCTTCCCTTCGTCCTCTTCTCGTCGTAATGGGAACGAATTTTCGTTGCGAGGAGGTCGTTCCAGTCGGAGAGGAATAAGAAACTCTAGAATGTGGACTTTACGACAACGTGCGGCGACGACAGCGTAATAACCACTTGGTGTGTTCTGTGCAAATGGCCGAAAATAGCGGCTTGTGATAGGGCAGCCGTTATCTGGGAAGAAATTGGCGGAGGCGATCGTGGAAATGAGGGCTCGCTCCTTCGGGAAGAACGATGCGTTTCAAAACGTGTCATTATATGGATGGAACGAGCACGAGCGGAAAACTGTAACAAAAGGACTCCGACGAGCGGGAAGGGCTCGCTCGGCAGAAGAAAGAAAGGAAGA
Organism: Galendromus occidentalis; assembly: GCF_000255335.2. Lineage (NCBI taxonomy): Eukaryota > Metazoa > Arthropoda > Arachnida > Mesostigmata > Phytoseiidae > Galendromus > Galendromus occidentalis. The sequence continues at coordinate 708,965 of NW_003803379.1, forward strand.
AACAAAGACAACTGCGGAGGGAGCCGACTGCCCAGAGATGGCTCGCAGTTTATCAAAAAAAGAAAAAGACACAGCGTCGTCCTGCTCCGCCATCAACTCCGAAACGGCAAAGGAGAACGAGTCCTCTCCCCCCCCCCGGCTAGAAGGGCAACGACTTGTCCATCAATAGCGAGATCGACCAACGGCACGGAGGCCGGCCGGATGACTCTGGCTCGCTGGTCTCGGCTGACCCTTTCGTCGGACTCGAGTCTTGGCTAGGCAGTTCGCCAGGTGCTGGCGTTGTTCTTCACTTTCGCCGACCCAGTAGCGATGGCGGCGGCGGCGGCAGCCAGTGTAGGAGAAAAAGTACTGAATAATGGACGCATTTGCGATGCCGACCCGCCGAGGAGTGGGAGTTGATCTCCTTCGGGAAAAGGAAGGCCTGTGTTTTGAGCTGCGTTCGCTGCTCAAAGTAAAACAGAGGCCTTGGAGCGAACATCGAGGAGCGCGAGCAAAAAATGCGCATTTCAAGGTGTGATCGCAGTACGCAAGAAGAACCAACGAACGAAAAAGCGAGGCACACGAACGGCAGCGCGTCAAAGAGCAAAACGACTAGTCGAGGCCTGCGAACAAGAAGAGGGAGCTTGCGCTCAGGAGAACGGCGGGGGAGCGGGTAGGTACGTAGTACGTACGAGGTCATTGAAATTCTTCTCCAGAAGTTCAAGAGAACGAAAGTCACCCGACCCCGTTTACTCCCACATTTCCAGACTCCGGAGCATCCGGGCTTTCAGCCACCTGCAGAGGCTACTGAATTTTTTATTCCGAATGCGAGAGGAGCAAAGCGCGATGTTTTCCAATTTGAAGGGGACGGAAGTGACGGCGCGCTCCGCCGAAATCCCGAGAAAGCGTATCTGGTGCTCTCGGACGGAAGAGTCGTCGGGCATACTTGAATAATTTTTCGCGATTCGGGATTGCGGTCGAACGCTCGCGAATCTTGACCTGATGTCGATGAGGCGCGGCATCGCACTGGCTGTGAACCTCGTGCTCGTTGTTCTGCCAGCTCTGACCAGGTATCTCCGAGCACTCATCGTCAGCAACTATCGGCTTGGCATTGTTTAGGCCTGCGTAATACATAAAGAAGTTGAAGCTCACCGCAATCCCCACAGCGACGACTGTTCCATTAACGCTGCGGTAGCGGTGTAATAAGAAAAGCCCTCCTTTGTCTGTCTCTCAACTATCTTATGTTGGGGTTAGTCGATGCGTGCTAAAGCTCCAGCTCAGATAGTTGTCGAAGCTCGTTCCCCGACATCCGTGGAGCAGGAAAAAACCGACACCTCGCGCAGCAACGATTCTTCGCCGGACTGAAATTGCTACTGCTCCAACAATCTCGAGCCATTCACAGTGCTCGACGCAGGTAATTACAGCGGTAGTCGGAAAACTTTTCTCGCAGACGAAACCCACACGAGCCGCTATTCTCGTTCACGTGCAGATGCCCCCCGCTCCGATCATCGATATCAGTGGTGTGCTGAGCCTCAATTCATTTTTTCCGTGTTGTATCCGTTTTTAGCGTAGAACTACGCTTTAGACCCCGGTAGGTCGACAAGATGGGGTGCGAATCGTGAAAAATGGTCACAAACTTGATCGTAGAAATCCTCTAGAACAAAGCATCCCTAGAGGAAAATTGTCATGGTCATATATGAAGGGCTGCTCGTGAGGCATCGTCAGAAGGTCATACCAAACTTGAAAATCCTTTCTTCAGGTTGATATAGGCCATATTATAGGCTCGGGTCCCAAATACTCGAGAACCACGCATCCTAGCACCAATATCATGATGGCAAGAAATGTTCAGCTTCGGCAGTTACGACCGGCTAGACGATATCGGTTCGATTCCGTCAACTACTTAAGAAAAAGGAGGCATTTTCCCCCTTCGAAATCCAATCGTGCTTTCATAGACACAGTTTGGTCCCTCAGAAACGTTTGAGCGATGTATCTCCATCCTCTGATGGGGAAAACTATGATTGCACGCATGGAAGCATGATTTTCATTGTGGTCAAGCGTGGAAGGATATCCGCGATGGCTCGTAATGGCGTCCCTCATTCATCCGAAGTTATCTCATCATTTTATGGTAAAAAACGATGTTTACTGTGAGCGGATCTAGCAGTCAACGAGCCTCGATAATTTTTTCGCCCGAAGATGTCACTACCTTAAGCGGTAGTGTCTTCCCAGAAACCCTTGAACCATGTATTCCAATTATAAAATCGAAGTGAGGGGCCAGTGCAGTAGAGCTGATGTCGATGATTTGGAAACCCTGCTCCATCTCTGGGAGATGAGAGAGCAGAGCAGTCAGAGAAAGTCTCCTAATCTTATCCTGGGATTACGTCCCGTCGACTGGAGTTATGATGGCAGTGGTGAAACCTACCCTACAATACATCCCACATGTACTTCAGTCTACGTACTCCAATTCCGCCAACCTTCTGGTTGCTACGTTTTGTGGAACAAATATTCGGACCCGTGAGGCATTTGGAGGAGGAAGCCGATTGAGAAGAAGCGTAGTTCTACGCCCATTACCCGACTGAGTTAGAGACTCAGTCAGTAGCCTGCGCTTTTTTTCCTTCTTCTGAATCGTTAGTGCTCGGAAAAGGATTCGTCCTCGGAGCTCGTTGCAGATGGCGGCTGCGATGTGTGTATTGGTTAGCTTTAGAATCATGAGCTGCGTCCTCCACCATCGGAGCACGGGGTTCCTGCGAGTTTTCGCCCCGCCGCGCTCGTACCTCCGTCGGAGGGACGGACGAGCAAACGGTTGAAAGGAATGGATGCGAATGAATGAATGGAAGATTGATGGATAGACCATGGAGCAAAATGGCCTGAGAAGAAGAGTGCAGACCACCGGATAGATATAACTGCAGACATCTCACAGTAGCGGGAGATATTTCGACACAAGTTGCTCACAAAACTTTCTGCCCACGGAGAGGTCCTCTAAATAGTACGAGGAGTCGTGGGCGCACCCTGAGCGGGTTCTGGATTCGAGCCGAATTCGACTCTCAGATGCGATTAGATCCCATCGCTGAATATCGCTTGTCGGCCATCCATCCGCGGCAGTTGCCTCGAAGCGGATGCCTCGAACTTCAAGTCGAATCTCAGCGTTGAGCTCGTGACGGGATTCTCTATCCTTCATTTTCCGGAACTGGAGAACGAGATTGGTGTTCAAACGAATTGCTCGGCCTCGTTCTCGACATGTTGGCGGTTCACCAACTCGCATCGAGGGGCCGGAAGATGCCTACGCTGCGCCTCGAGGTGGAGTTTTCGAGCGAAGTTATATGAAGTCGTGTTTGAGCGGCCTTGGGGAAATTGATCTGCTGCCTCGATATCCGGCCGGTGTTTCCAGAGGCGGAAGTTTGCAAGTAGGTACTCAGCGGAGCCGAGCGGCCAAAAAAAAAATAATCTCGAACGAAGAACGATCAAGAAGCGATTTATTTTTCAGAAAACATCGTTCATTGCAGAGTCTCTGCTCTCAAGCTCCCCCCAGAATCGCAACAGCATTGAATGGACGGCCCCTCCCGAACGCCACTCTCTTCCCTCTCTGAAGGTTTTCGCTCCCGAAGAACTGTCGGAGTCACGGATTTGGCATTTCTGATTTAGCTCGACGCGAGGAAGATTTACGCGAATCGATTCCCCTCAAAATACAGCGGTCCTGGCCGGCTCCTCTCGGTCCTTCACCTCTGAGCAAATTGTCAAATATTGGGTCAGGAGCCCGAGTTTCGAGTCAGCCACAAGACTCCACTCTCGCGAGCCGGTGAGGCCGACAGCGGTGTCCAGCGGAAAAAAGGGGAAGAAACCTTAATAGCCACATAAAGCGGAGTCTGTGCGACCTCATGTAGGGGTAGGCTCTACCTTTATGGCGGGAAAAGCCTATTTTAAGGCTGCAACCACCCCCGCCGAAGCGCAGCAGGAGTTGAGGTGTTTTAAGACGGTAATGCTAGCCATACGTTGGCGCAGGGAAGGTGGCGGTGCCGGCGCGGCGGCCGGGTGTGGCAACGTCTGACCTCAGACGCAAAAAATATAGAAAAACCAGTCTCAACTGAGCCCTCCGGAGGCTCAAGGCTGTCAGCAAGTATTTACTTCAATTTTTATTCGCTCCTCTAGACTCCTATCTCTCCACTTCTCTGGTTCGGCCGACCAAGGTTGTCTTGGCAGTACGAAACTTCCTATCAGTTGAGTTCAACATCGAATGGAGCGAAGGGAGAAACTTCGAGACCGGGAGGCAAGAGATGAGAGCGATCTGTGGGAAGGCACGTTTCCCGATTTGTAGTTCTATTCGAGAATTCCAAGAGTGTTCTCGTTGCGCCATTCGTGTCGACTCGCGATGCCGCGTAGCGGTACAAATTCAAACCGGGAAGGGTTTCAGGAGAAGCAAGAGAACTGCTTCGTGTACGGGGTGGTGATCTTCATGGACGTCGACACCTTCTTCCTTAACGCGTTGCGCTAATTCACTTAAAGTCAGGGGCCATTAACACGCTGCGCTTTGATGAAGTCCGGATCGGGCCGGAGATAACGTCGTCGAGGTGGGAACACACGTGCTCGCAGGTAGGAATTTCAGATCTCTGCGGTGAAGCGGGACACCTCCGGACGGCGGAGCGGTATATCGAGTTGCCTTGATCCCATGAGATAGACTGAGGTATTCGCGGATTTTGGGCTCGAGCGTTGTGGAACTCGCAGACGAGAGCGCAGGATGGAAGAACGGAGAGAATCTCGACAATACTTCACCCTGAATCTGGAATTCCCCGACTCTCGCCCACCGAGATCGAGCATGAGAGCGAAGAGGAGGCTCTCACGGGAGCAGGTCCCTAATTCATAAGATGAAGTTGCAAGTAGGTAAGTGAAGTAGACTTCTCCGACTGAGTGAGTGAAAATGCAAATGAGGCCACAATTCATATGCATGTCTCGCATTTAGGGCCTCGGTGCACGTTACATCGTTCCGCCGGCCGCCTAGCTCGGCGGCTTAATGTACTTCCGGGCGTCATACATGTACAACATATAGTTGTCGCTGCACTGGTTGTTGTTGCTGCGTTGGCGTTTGGTTTTGCGACGACGATGGAGCGTGTCGTGGTGAAATCGATATTCGCTGCTCAATTAATATATTTCAACTAAATTGTTCGACTTCATGAATGGCTTGAATGTTGTTCCGATGAGGAACGCCACCGCGGTCGTCCGCTTGTCTATTAATCTTTCGCGGCCGTGGTCGTCGTACCCCTCCGCCTCCGCTTTCCATCGACAAAGGGTGCCTTGTGAATGGCTTTCTTGTTCCGAATCAAACAGTTTCAGCAGCCGGTCTCTCGGCGTTCCTCATTTAGACTCGTTCTCTCTCAGTGGAGCGCTGCGTCTTCGTTCAACCAGTGCGCGATCTCCATTCAAATGCGATCAACTGTGACCACCGACCAGAGCTGCACGGGCGCGCGAGCGCGCGAGCGAGAAACGGGGAATTCGCCTTTTATATTCGTCTACATGCTGCTGGGATACGGAGAAGCAAATGGAAGCGGGTAGTTGGGGGGAATGGAGGAGAAGGACGAAGGGGGAAGGCTATGAGAATGATGATGTTCAGAAGACAGAGAATACACGCTTAAATTCAAATTTGTCCAAATGGCAAAACGGAGCTCTTGCCGAACATTGGATGCTTTGCTCCGCATGATATCCTCACCAGTCGGTCTTTCCGTTCCTCCATTTGTTCCGATTGGTTCCTGTTTCATATACCAGGGAGCGGAGTTGCGCCCGATTCGTAGAATCGCATGAGAATCGAGTACTGCCTCCGTGGTGGGTAACATGAGAGCGGGGTGGCGCTTTTTAAAGGAATCTCAAATTAATATTCGGGGGCCTCCGGCGGATTCCTCTCATTTGGGGTCAAATTCCCCTCCATCGAACGAGAAGTTCGCATTCCGGCGTGTGAGTCGCAAAACTTCTCAATACCTGCGTGTCTGAATGAGAGGGGACCTCTCATGAAATATTCGAGTGGCAGTCTCCGCGTAACGACGTAGTTAGAGTCATGAGTTAGCGGATGGAGAATGCCAATGAGCTGTTCGAATAGTCAGAGATAAACACACGCTCGCAAAATATTTACTCACCTCTATCGTAGATTCCACACGGTACGCAGTTACCCACACCTTCGACCCGCTTTTCAGGCTTCTCGAGCCCGGGAAGTTGATAGAATGAATGGGCGTTTGTTTTGGAAAAATATTTTTGTTTACGAAAGCGAGTCTGGAAGAGTGTTCTTTTCCATTCCTCGGTGAATCTACCACGGGACACTCGAGGCATCGCATTCGCTGTGAGTCGAGCGCTCCACTCTCCGCAACACTTTTAAGAGCCTGAGCTGCGGAACGGCTTTGCCATCCGGCTCACGAGCGCAAGCTATAACTTCGGAATTTCATATTAACCCCTATGGGCACCTTGAAATGGTGTTCGGATACCCTCTCGCGGTTATGACTTCCCGAAACTTTGCTGGACGGCACGCCTCCGACCTGGGTCTGGGCTCCGGCAAATTCCTCGCTAAGGTAGCGATGATCTTCAGTGGTTCTCTCCGCCTCGCGATATCCCCTGCGCCAAATGTAGCTAGGTTCTGCCGGTCTGTGGCGCAGCCAATGTCGGTACATTTTTACACCACTGATCGATTGGGAATGACGAGACAACGTCAGTGTGGTCAGGGCCGATAGGCCTACGACACCGACACGTATCGGACTCGGTCCGCGTCTCCATCTGTCGATTTTTGTTTGTCTTCGGAAACCTCGGCAATGCGCACCGGAGGAACTCTGAGAGAGATCCAACATCTGAACTCGCCGCCGAGACTGCTCGAAATCGGTAGTGCGCTCGGCTGGTGGTAGGGGAGGGGACACACGGGACACACTCGACGCAGAAAAACGGATTGATGAATGAATCGAGACGGGTTGAGCAGCAGAAGAGGAAAAAAATCCACTGTATTTGCACCGACAGATGTTTCTCGTGGAAACGGAAGACGGAGGTCGACGTCACGAAAGTCACTTTTCGGTCTTGCCTTCTCCGCGTTGACGACGGCTCGAAGCTAACAGCAGCCATCCATGGCCAACCGAGTAGCCGTCGAAAACGACGACGAGCAAGAGAGAAGATTAATGGAAAACTGAATGAATAAAGCCCATCTTTGGCTTCCGCCGGCGTAGTTCTCTTTCTTCCGAAGTCGATATCTCCAAAAGGAAACGCGATAACCCCTAACGGACTCTGCGTCATTTGCAACGACCGCCTCGAGAAGACTCGTGAGGGAGAGAGAGAGATACTCCGCTGCTCTCATGTATCTGCTAACTCTCTGACTTCCTGCAAGTCTGCGGTCATCTGTTCCCTTATCTTGCTTACTTTAAAAGGAAACTTGGCGCTAATCGTTCCTAAGAAGATCATGCAAATAAGAGTCCGACACAGGGTTCTGCTGTTCTAGGATTCAATCAGCCGACCTTGAAACTTATCGATCCTCTTTTCCGCTCATATGCTTGAGTGAGAGCTCTAGTGCAAGGCCACTCTCATGTCAGAGAAAGCACCGCTACCGAAAGACGGACACATACGTCGAGGAGAGCCGTTGCCTCCATTGAGCATCTCCGAGCGATCGATAGCTTTGTCTTTGGGACTCAGGGAAAACACACTCGTCTCTCCCCTGTGAAACAACTCGAGCCTTTGAGACGCACGTCAAAGTCGCCTCTCTGTGATCCAACGGGACATTTCCATTGTCGTCAGATGAGGATACATTGAAACAAATAACGTCTCGTGGCAAGCTTCGAATTTCCAGCGAGACGAACGTGCATAATTGTCGAGCTTCTCTTCAACAGGCAGCCGACTCGAGCTCCGACGACAATCCGGCAATTCGTCGACTGGAAGCTGTCAAGATGACGGATTCGCTCCGACGCATTGCTATTCCGACGTGCGAGATCGGACGATAGGTTCTCGCCGATTCTACTCCCTCCCGCATCCGAGAATCTCCGCTCGAGATCGCAAATTGCTTTTCTGATGCTGCTGAACGATTGCCGCCTTGGCTTTCCGTCCGCGGCTTGTGTTTCCTCGAATCAGCTTCAGCGACATGAATTATTTCCGAAGGCCGGATAGCCGCGGCCGGCGGCACGGTTCGAATCTTTCGCCTTTCTAGATGAATATTGGGACAGAGACGACATTTTCCCGTGCCGTACATCTCCATGCGGCGGCGACTCGATTCCTTTGGATTCACGAGACCGCTCCTTGATTGAGAGGGAGAGCGATCAGCCGACCAGTTGGGACCGGGAACATATCCCTAAGTCGTCGGCTTTTGGATTGAAGAGGAGTAAGACTGTGTTTTTTTCCGGGGCTTTTCCCCATGGCGGAGATTTCTCGTGTGGAGCGTTTGGAATGATTCCTGCTCCCTGGGCGGAAATCTCACGATCAACTGAAAGGGGCAGACTCAGAAACGCCTGGGAACGAGTTCGGCGTCTTCCGAAAATACAGGGTGGCACAGCGATTGCTGAAATAGCTACCTTGCTGAGGAGGAAAAAGTTTTTGCAAGCCGTATCGTATTTCGAACGCGAGGCGCAAAGTGGAAAGGGCGCACCCAGCCCAGTTCGATCAAGGGGATTTTCCCAATGGTCTGCGAGAGCTACATTTATCGTATTCCGGTTGCTGAAAGCTCCCTGACTACTACTTATGAGTAAATGCTCTCCTCCCTATAAGCCAACTCGCAGAATACGTTATCGATGCCGATGACTGAGGAGCATGAAATGTCACAATCTCTGCCATCGCGAGCACGGATTGGACCTCTGAAACGCTGAGCGGGAAATCCAATTTCGAACATTCGCTATGAGTTTGGCCTCCACTCCTCGCAAATTATGGGCGTCCAGAGCGACTCAGCATCTCCTTCCGGTGACGCATTTTCTACTCTCCGATATTTCTATAGTTTTTCCGCCGTGTCGGTGGTGAGTTCGGACGAATAGATTAAAATGATTAGGAATTAGCCGCTCTGATTGAATAATAAAGGTGGCCGAGAAATTTCGGAATAGGCGATTCCTAAGAGCGAGGCCAGACTCGTTTACCTCCGTCAACTTCTAGTTCAAGTAGCCGTCGACTTAGAAGGTCAGTGTAACGCCTTATCAAGTAGTTCGTGAACTGTCATGCGAGCGCTTCTAAATCGCCTGCATCGTTGGTCTGGCGGCCGCCGTGCACTTGTTGTCAGCTTGCCTAAAGCGTGTCAGTTCACGGGTCTGTCGTCTTTCCCAACTTGCCCGCTCCACGGCAACGGGAACGTTTGAAAGAATGTCTCGTTATTCTAGTGGTAGGCGGCTTCTAACGCGGTCCGTGCGTTCGTCCGTCCGTCTGTCCATCCATCCACCCGCCGGTTCATCAGCCCGTTCATGTATCCGTCAGATAGTCAGACGGTGCCAGCAGCATCGCACAGCAGCTCTTCGATTGGGAGCGGGCGACATTCGACGTCACTCCTCTGCTGCTCTAGTGACGACTGCCTTCTCGCCGCTACAGCAGACTCTCTCGCCTTCAGCGGCAGCAGCGACTACAACATCGGATTGAGTTGGCATGCATGAGTCAAGCTTGAGTGGAGGATCCATTTGCAATCGCTCGCTCGCTCACTCTCAACTCGACGTCGACCACCATCGGTGAACGCCAACCAGAAAGAAGTGTTCCCTCGGTCGAGCACTAAAACGATCTCATTCTGGCTCGGCGTGTGACAGACGTGCGCGGGACGTCATTGTTGTTTGTTGGTGTCCCCGTACCATCGCCGCCATGCGGAAGCTGATGTTTTATCGTATGGCCCGCCGGTCGTTGCCTCTCGGATACTCCTCGTAATGTTCACTCTGTTTCGGTTCTGAGCGACTCCTGTTGTGATTGAATGTTCATCTACTAGAACGAAAACCACCACCTAGTGCCACGGAGAACTACAGAAACCCAGGACTGTAATGCCAAGCCCGAGGTCCGAAATGGCACCAAGACGAGATAGGAAACTTACGGCTGACATGATCAGCCCTCCGACGAATTTTGTTCATTTCGACGGCCCCTCGTTCGTGACTCAGGAGGTCGTGGATCTGGAAGAAGCTCGCTGTCGGTCGTTGTTCGATCGTCTACAGGGAGCGGCGGCGAGAAAAGGTTTCTTCCTGCGACACGCAGCTCCGACGGAATGCGGCTTCCTAACGTCGCTGCGTTTCTGTGCGATCATTCGGCCGCCGATTCCAAGCTCCCGAGACATAAGTGCGCCCTTCAACTTCGTTCATGTATCGCATGTGTCTCTGAGCTCTCATTTAAATCCAAACTGTCGAATGGATCGCCCGGTCAATGAGCCAAGCGCGGTGGCCAGTCACTGAAACGAATACGCATCGAGCAGCGCTTTGTCGCGCATGTTCCCTATGTGAATGTACATATCATGTTATTCCTCTGCATATAAAGCTTCGAACTTTCCTGCCGAAGAAAACAGAGAATCGACTTCATTTGGAAACTGTTATCAGTCATCACAATCCACGTCCTCCTTGTTGTCATGCGGTCTCTTTTCGGGGCATCGCATGAAAGCGCCCGCCGTATCCCCTCAGCAGGACTTTCTCGAGTCTCAGCGATCGCTATGCGATAAAGAGAACGAAAGACATGATATCAGAAAACACGGTTCCTTGGAATCGCTCGGAACGGATATCCTTCGACTTCCCGTACTCGAAGTCACCTCCGTAATTTGCCCATGTAAATGCCTTCCAGCGTCGTTGCTCAGCTTATAGTCGAGCTCTATCCAGAATAGCGACACCCGCAATGCCCGTGATGAGCGAGGTGAAGCGATTGTTGTCTGGAACGTTTGTTCACTCGCTCAGGGTCATTCCTGATCATCTTAATCAATGGGTCGAACTCGTTCCGGACGGAGTCCGTTCCTCCAACAGAAACCAATCATTGGTCTTGCTGAAAATTCATAGGTCTATTAGCTCCGTCTGTTTATGATGATCAACGCGCTGTATGAAATCACCTCTACTGCATCGCCCCTCACCCTCTACGAGGAGTACTCATGCTGGAATACTTCCGTACCCTAGGCCGACTTCCCAAATCAGCCAGAGCGTTTTTTTTGTAAAGCGCTAAGGCGAGAATCGCAGCTGACGCATTCTCGAGGGTGGATACAGAGCGACGCGACGCTTACGAGGCACAGAGTCGGCTTAAGCGGAGCGATTCCTCATCGATAAATTCCGAACAAGCTTCGAGTGGCTTCTCAAGCTCGCTCGCTCGAGACGGATCGGACGAATGATTAAGAGTCTGCATTTCGTCGTAGGATCGGGCTATCGGCATATCATCTCCGCGAGCGAATTGCCACCCGTTCTCACGGGAAAGCTCCCGTCCGGACTGAATGCTTTATTTCTCGGAAAAGAATACTTGGTCATGCACACTAGGGAGCCCGATCCGGCCCTAATCTCGGGTTCTTCTCTCAGTATTGATGTGTAAGGATATTTTCCTTGCGGAAGGGCGTAATAGACGCATGTCGGCTTGATTTACCGTTTCGGCCGACAGGGAAGAGCCGTCAAGGTTCAAATGATGCAGCGGAGAGATCACGTGGACGCGGAGTCTTGTATTCTGCTATTCGGCTCGGGTGTACAGAGAGAGGTAGGCTGTGTTGTTTATTGAGCTATAATTAGCCTCTGTGATTAATAAGGATCGTGGTCCCTAATGGTCTAATGTCTCGATCGAGGGAAGCTACTTTGTAATTCAGAGTAATGCTTCGCCCTTCGTCTTTCCTATCTAGTGTCCGTTCGACGGCGGGGACAGGCTCGACCTGAACCTCGAAACCGATATTTGATTGCAATCCGACACCCGTCATCCTGGGATATTGAGTTTCAGCTCCTCTCGAAGCGGGGACCTCAGCAGCGGTCTGATTAGGGAGAACAACAGTAATGTTGATAAACAAATAATGAACGAACTGGAATAAAGAATTAATTAAATGAGGGGAGACTTGAAATTTTGCATCGTATCCGCTGTCGGCGGCGTGATCTTATCGGTTACCTATACGCAGGATGTTGAAGCTTGCCAATGATGAGACGCATGACTGACTGAATTATCATCATTCGATATCGATCGCAGCACCAGGCACAACGTGGGACGATACATAGAACACGATCTATATAACGGGAAAGACGCACGTCGCTCAGGTAACGCCTCGAGACGTGGGTCGATAGAGAATTGTGCTTGTCTTCGGCGAAGTAGAGCCAATTAGATCGAGACACATCGGATATGCCTGATGATATCTCAGGTGAGCACGTATCCACGCTTGTTGCCGTCGCCGGGGGATAGAATCGATGATTGCAGCGCTATTGAGTAATATCACGCGTCTCGTCACCCTTCGACACTGATTCCGAGCTCGAGTCGACGACAACGCCCGACTGACTGACGATGAGACGGAGCAGACTGAGGAAAAATGCCTCCGGATATTTCCACGGCGGCGTCTGGGAAAAAAAACCAGCGGCATCTGATCGAGAAAGAAGTCTCAGAACGAGAACGGAAGCTCAACCTGCTGATTTTCGAAGGCGGTGTCCCATCCGTAGCGCATTCTCGGAGACCAAACCTGTTCCCCGTCGAATCTTGTTCGGCATCATGGTATAATGCGCGTGCGAGCCTTCTCGTCGACAGCCGCGTTTAGTTTTCGACTTGAGCGTCAAGGTGGCTGTGACAGCGGCCAGGTTTCGATGACAGACCCCCCGCCCCCCTCTGCCAGCCTTTTCCCCAGGTCGCCATCCGAATCAAGCAGGCAGACCTGCATGCCGCTTATCTCGCCCGCAGACAAGCTAACCGACACGATCGCGCCCTCGAATCCGAACAAACACATATGAAACGAAACCTCGCAGCAGCCGAGCGAGGCTCCAACGCGTTACTCCCCGATGATAGTCAAGCTGATTGAAACAGATTAGAAATTTCACGTTGAGTGACTGACTGACGGACGGACGGCCAGTCGGATCGGTTGGCAGGGCGGCGCGTGGCGCTTCCTTTGACCGTCATCGTCGTCGGGCAACGCGAACCATCAGCTGAAAGCCGCCGATCGTCCAAAAAAACTGCGCTTCGTGTTGTTGTCGTGACCATATGTCGACTCGCCGAGGAGCTCTGCTGCGGCGAAGAACAGCAGCAGCAGCATTATATGTGTCCGAGTACACATCATGTACCGGCTTGATTATATTTTTAGCTTTCGTCGCTTATCCTCGACCGCATGAACGCAGATGTGTGGCGAAATGGAGAAACTGGTTGCTCTGCGGTATCAATCGAGCGTGGCCGACTCTGCTCTAAGCGAATTCGACCTGGGGTGTGGCTCGAACAGGCGGCGCATTGCTTGCGACAATCGGCGATTCTTGGTGTTCGCGCTCTGGCCGGAGCTCGGTGCGACTTAGTCGTGGGCTCGTCTGTTCGGAACGAGACGGCAAGCCACTGGCCCGCGTTCCTGGCCGCCAGCTACGCGAGCCGCAGCCGAGCCATATCTATCCGGAACACTCTGTGCAAATAGGCAAATACCACCCCTTGCCCTCATTCCTGTACAAGATCCCCTTTGTATTTGTGTTGGGAGCGAAATAGGAGCACTGCAACCCGGCCATCCATCTGGGTGGGCTCTCCGCCTCGTACCTCTGCATACACCGAGTACATCCAAGTACCCTCCTCCCGCCTCCCCTTCGCGCGTCTCGAGCCCCCTTACAAAAGCACCGTCTACTTGGGATAGCGGCCTCCGAATATCCAGGTGTTTTGGATACAATTGTGCAAGTGAAGCCGAGGGAGCGGAGAAGGTAGGAAATCAGCCGGATAGGTAGGCCGGCGAGCGAGAAGGCAGGCGGGTGGGCGAACGGGCAATGGACGGGCGCTTGTAGAACAACGAGTATGGAGAACAAGACGAGAAACAGACAGACCAACCGACTGAATGAGGAATGAAGCGGGACTCGAGCCCGCAGCGGAAAGATCACGCTCCGAGGATCATGGAGACTGTGCTCGTCTAAGAGAGAATAGACTCCTGAGTTTCGCTTCCTCACCGATGGCACCCCGATCAAGAATCCACCAGGTATCAATCGATCTGGACTCTCGGATGTGCCGAGGACTCGAATAATTATTTTTCGATTGCCGGGCTCGCGTTCGCTCATAACGCCGAAGTTCGAACCATTTCGATTCTGCTCGGAGGGAATTCCGAGCCTGACAAGGATCGACCGCACGGAGTTCCGGCCGACTTCAATTTTAGATTCACTAATCAGTGATCACATTGACGCGGGGGCACGCGTGAATCGCTCAGAGTTGCTATCTCTCCGACCGAGTCCATAGTCTACATATCAGATAAATATAAGTCGAGTTCAATTCTTCTCTTCACGACCGAGACACTACGGATTAGGAATCGCCTCGCACAGAGATCTCCGCTCTCTGCAGATTGACGTGACTCATCGCTGGAAATCACGACACGAGGCTCGTGTTAAAACTCACGATCGATTCAGGTGTAGCTGGGTGCTCGAGTAGACCGAGCATCTGACTCTAATATTTCTCTAAATACTCGCCGTCACGCACAATACTTGTACCCCGACCAGATTGATATTCGATGATTCACGGTAGTAATCCAAATAGCTGGCTCCACTGTGAGTTTACATCGATCGAGGGCTCGTTGAGTCAGTCATGACGAAATGTTGTAGAATTCCAGCTAGATTATCGATATCGGGCCTGCTTCACGGTGTCAATCTCGATCCAATAGAAGCTGAAGCTCCGTCGAAACTATTCTTCTCCCTTACTCGTGATGGTCCTCCCGGAAGTTGCCGAGATGACAAAATCTCGCTGAGAGTCCCGAATCGAGTTCATCGAATCCTTCACGGTCTTCCCCTCTGAGTTCATACCATCGGTCTCGATCGAAATCTTGACAAAAAAGAGAGAGCATATGTATAATAATAACGATATTATCTTTGTCAGCGATTTGTTCCTCGGGGGATAACTCGCTCACTCGCTCACACACGAGGCCCGGATGCTCGCGGTTGGGTTCGGGGAGCATTGCAGAGAATCACACGACCGTTTGCCATGTGCGGTGACACACTTTGTCGATTTTTCCTTCTGCTTGTCCATATGGAGTCAGGCAGGCAGGCAGGCAGTCAGGAAGTATAGGGTTCGATTGCGCTCACTCGTTTTCTCCGGCGTTCCCCCTGATATGGAGCAATCTGAAACGTCCTGGTGTTTGTGGCCTCGCCGCTCTCTCAGTCAAGCAGCGAAGCAGTAGTGCTTCTTGCCTCTTAGTGGATCTTGTTGTGTGATGTGAGACGCTGCTGGGACCGCAGTCGGCATATGCTGCTAGGAGACCATCGGCTTCGTGCCTTCACCCAGGCTAGGTGGCCGACTCGAGCTTGGATTCTACCATCTTCCACGGGTAACCCGCTGAGTCGACACGTGCTCGCTAACGAAGTAAGGGACCGCTGCCAGAGGATAAGGTAGTTTCTCAAGAGAGACTTGGCAATTACAGGACATTCACTTGTCAGGGAGAAAAACAACTTTTCGGAGATTTCCGCTCACAATCCGTTCGTCGATTCGTGGCACTATAATGAGGGTGGTTCGGTGTCCTCGGATCCGAACATCGGGGACTCCTTCTGCCGAATCGTCGAAGAGACCGATTATTCCCGCAGAGAGTCGAGTATTCCCGCAGAGAGTCGAGTATTCCTAACACTTATATGCTCGATGAAGATTCCCACAATGAAAGTTATCTTTGCCATTCGTTTATTTTTCAGCTCGAGCATCCCACGCAACATCCGCGTTGACCCTTCGATTGAGGCGGAGGGAGCACTGAGTCCAGGCGGATGTTTGAAGTTTCCTTTCACCTACTCCCGCCCCAGCACGATCTACGAGAGTCCCATCTCCCTCTCAGCCGGGTTTTCGGTTTGCTCTGATACGAACCCACGGCTAACTGGGATTGGTGGTCGGGAGCGGAGATGGAGATTCCACTTGATTCAACCACAAAGGGGCTCGTAAGCGAACGAGAATCACATTGATGAAGGGAAGAATTCCGTAGAGCTCGCAGAGAATTCCATCATCATCATCCACGTCGGCACTTTCATAATGTCGACGACCGGGACCGCTAAGAATCCTCTGCTCGACTCGTCAAAACATGAAAGAGATGTCTGTATAATTAGTGTCCCGGGAACAAATCAGGCGAGTGGGAACGCGGACGGTCGAGCAAATCGTAGGTCCTACACCCCACGGTCGGTCAACACGCAGTGGAGCCCATTCCCCGACACGAGTCGTCACTAGTGGCTCTACGAAACCGCACAAGCCGATCCGGAAGCCTGAACCCCGGGAGCCTGTCGGAATCGCGAAGACGCGTAAACTCAACAAATCGAGCGTCGCCACGACGCCGACGTCGCTCGGATGCGGGGCCGCCAATCATATCCACAATGCACCATCAGAGTTGAATATTCATACCTTAATGCGATAACAATATGAGAGTGTATGGATCATATCAGGACCGACTGTGGCGATTTGCATATATATTATATGAAGGAGAGGACAGCTCGCGAGGGAATGTCGAGGAGCTCACAGGAAGGGGCGGCGAAACAGCAGACAGACAGGACGGATATCTGCCAATTCGAGCATGAAGCCGCTGCAGCACGGTTCGTCGTCTATTTTCCCGATCACCGACCACATCGGCAACAACGTTCCCTTCAGCGAATAATCGAGTGTTACATGTCCTGTCTGTCTGGGGGCTGGGTTCGCTTTCATCGGAAAGGATCATCTCCGGGGATTCCCGCCCTCCTCTCGGTGAACCGAAGTCGTCTTTTTGGAAACTGCGGGACGAAAATCGATCTTGGAAGCGAATCGGAGTTATATTTATCTAGCCTCATAGCAATCGGAGCTCGTTCCGACTGTCGAGGATGGAAAAACATGCTTCCTGGAAATCGAACTCGGCCGGGCATTCATCCATCTAGCGAGGAGTTTGCGTTTCGCGATCCCGGACTAATCTCCAGGGATTTACTTATGTATTTCCTCCAATCGAGAAGGTACATACAATTTTCTCAAATCGGAGAACTAGAGAATGCCCACCAGCTCTACGGGCCATGAATGGGAGCCGGTTAGCGTTGATTAAGCTCGGAGCTTGCCTCTCTAGTTATTCCTAAGCTGAGTGAGAGAATCATTTTTGTTCGGGAACCTTCAAGAATATGATGACGCATGGATGGAACCGCGACGATCATTACTGCTGAGAGAGGCTCTTGTTGGAAACTCCGGGCGGTCGGTCGGTCGCTCGGCTAGGATCGAGTGAATGGATGGATGAATAAATTGATTAGAGAATGAACTCCCCAACTCATAGATGAATGGAAGAAGCTCGCCCGCCGACGCAACTCGCCAGCTCAATGGATACAGGTTTGACTAGTTTCAGTTATGATCCCGAGTAGCAGTCTATTGTGGCTCACATGAAAGCAATTCACCGAGGGAGTCTCCAGCTCGATTTCAGCTGACATCGGTCCCGCGAAATTTCTCGGAGGGCGGGACTCGCTCGTAGGCGGGACGTACTATCGTAAGTTTTCTTCGCGAAATATTCAGTCCAGCGGGAGAGGGCGGCCGACGCTGGGTCCGGGAAAAATGTACGCGTAGGATCTTCTAGAATCCGATAGGCCTCCGAATTTCTCTCTCGGGGGTCACACAACGATCTTCGCACCGGTGGCTATTCGGATTTCCTGACGACAGCGGGACGGTTGTAATCATTCGCAATCGATCCATCGGAGGAGTGTAGCCGGCGTCTAGCATACGAGAGCTCGATTGTGGCTGAACCGTCGGCAAGGTGCGAAGATTCTTCCGGCCCTCATCCCTCGACCCGTATTTTGCATCCGGCACTCTGTGCTCTGTGGACAAATGGATTACCATGACGAGATCGCTTGGTCGTCGTCACCGCTGCCGTAGCCAACACCCTGATCACCTCGACGACCACCATCTCGCGCGCTATCCCTGTCATCAGCCCCAACGCCACCACCAGCATTCACCCACAGCCGGTCAGCCGAACCTCGAGCCATACCGCAGGCCATACCGCGGGCTAGAGAGCCCGCCACCTCCGGTGTGGCCTCCGCAAACTGTTCGCCGGCACTCTTCCCACTTAGACCCCTATTCCGCGTCCCGGCCTTAAGTTGGCTATGTCGTGACCGAATTCCTGAATCACGAGAAATCGAACAATGGTCTGAGTGCTTCTTGCTCGCTTCCTGGCGAGCACCACCCGGCTCGGATTAAAACCTTGTGTATTGATCAAATACTTCGGTCTTAGGCAGCAATATTCTCCCGCTGCCATGCGGGTTACTTTCGTCGGCGGAGCCCGGACACCCGACTCGCACTCGGTCGAACACACGACGGGCGTGGGACAGGGATAGATTACATTCGCGATGTGGAATTGGAGTCGAGTAGAGCTGCAGAGGAAAAACTTTCGACCGCGCACGAAGTCCACCGTCTTACCGGTCTCGGGACCTCTATTTCGGCTCTAATCAGCTCTAGATCCGCCGTCCGGATCTCCCGGCTGCCGCGATCTTCCTGAGGGACACCGGAAATAGTACCGGCCGTCGAAAAAATCCGCAATTTTCTGGAGCAGTCTCGGAATCGGGGAAAAATCTCTGCGACGCTCGGGAACAATCTCATTAGAGAAACCCCACGAATTCGCAGAAATGAGTAGGAAGTAGCATTCAGATTTGATCCCACGCGGTGCCGGGAAGGATCAGAGAGCTCCCTGAAAGAATGCAGCGGATGAAACCACACAGTCGGACCTGGCGAAGAAGGACAACGGAACTTACTCGACGCTAGGGAGCGGGGACAAGAAACGTCCGGGAGTCTCTCAAGCATGGAGAGTAGATCAGTTTTTTTCCCTTCACATCACTCCTGCTGTTTTGAGCCGAACTTCAAATGAACTCTGCCTTCGGAATACAAATTGAAAGCTGAAAGCTTCCGCCATGAGACCATGGACAGAACACACGAGTTTTGAAAACTCCACACGAACATCCGGGAGACGACTCGCTCGGGGCCTGCGGAGCGACACCAGTCCGGGATCGGGGGACGGACAGTGAGATTTAGCAGTCGTATGACGACATGGGGAACGGTGGTATTGCGTGGGTATGACGCTTGTTCCTCGGCTAGCATGCTGTCGGAGCACGACAGCAGCGCAGGCTGAAGTGATGCTGTTTTCGTTGCTTGCTGTTTTGTTGCCTTGCATCAGAACTCTTTACTCCACTTCGTACTCGTATCAGTCAGTCAGCCGGTCGACGGAAAAGGTGGTCGCCTGCCTGCCTACCGACCCACCTACCTACCGAGCCGGAGTCGGAGCCCGCATCGGAATCGCAACCCCCCTTCCCCCTGTTTTTCTCCTGTCGGCCGGCCCCCTTCGTCAAGCCCACGGCGAAGCCACAGTGACTCCGCGTCCGCGGCAACGACGCGACGTCAACTTCTCGAGAATCCTGAGTTTCGAAGCGCGGGCGGAGATATGTTCGCCTGACAGCGATGTCTATTTTAACGAGAGCAACCAGAGAAACAGGCTCGTTCGTTCGTTGCGATCAGCCCACACACCGGAGTGCTGATCGGCGCGGCCAGGGAAGATTCGCTCGGGAGAGTTGTCAACATCTCCGTGACTACTTTCATCGTGCCGGCAGCGCGGATTGGAGAGCCCCATAACTTTTCGAGAATCAGCTGAGTAAGATGGAATATTGTAGAACTTTCCTCCCTTTTTTCCGGAATCTGCTCTCGCCATGATATCCGAACTTTGGAGCTGCTAAGGAATCGAATTCGATCGGGAGATCTGCTCGGATTGCGTCTATTGTCGCCGTACGCTCTCGGTGTTTGTCTTCGCACGTCGTCAGGTGACCATGCTCACTTTAGTATGAGGATTTTTCCGAATGGTTGAATCCATCGATCCCCTCCGACTGACTGACTGACCAACCAAGCGACCCGCCAGTCGGTCGGTCGGCTGAGCGAACGCCTGCCAGCCTGTTCGCTTGCCGACCCAGCCGAGCAGCTTGCCAAACTCGCTTGTCCATTCGCTGTCCGGGAACGGGGCGCCGGCCGGCCTGCCTGCCTCCCTCCATTCCTTCCTTGGCGGTGATGTGTCTGCACGACGTTGCTCTCGCAATGATCCCACGTCGCAGTCAGATGTCACGCTTATTGGTCCCCACGATGAGGGATCAATCTTCGCATTGCAACGACGCGACATCCCGCATCAGCGTCTCGAGTGAGTAGAGACTCGCGCACGGTCAGGTCAAACGTTTATCCGTTCACCCGCTTGCTTCCTCCAGACTTTTTTTGGCGGATTGGCGTCGGAAAATCTTGAGGAAACTGATTCCAAATTGAGAGAGGGAATTCAAGAATTGATGGCTCGGGACCAGACTCCGGAGGGGCAGATACGTTCGGGGCGAAGGAGAGAACGTAGTGTGGAGGGAGCCAAATTGAACAGCGGCGCCGGCGGTGGCACGATGCCTCTCAGGGGGAGATTTGCTACGTCAGCGTCGTCATAATGAAATTATTAGACAATGCGCTGTGCAAGCTGTCCGATATGACTCGGCCTCGTGAGCGACAGGCAGTTTCGTATGCAGATCTCAATTACGTACGATGCATGCTCGATCGATTCGATGATATCTGAGACCGTCATCGGGGTCTTTCGCGGCAAGTCATTGATGGATTGACGTTCTTCACGCACCTCGCAGGACGAAGTATTATATCGGATATCTCACGAGATTTTGGATGTTTTCCTATATTTAGTTTCCCAATAATTTGAGCTTCATGGATATCCGGAACAGATGACAGCCTCTCACAGGGGCTCAGATTGGGCGAAAGGAGCTCCCGGGCGAGAATTTCGAGATTAAGGTACCCGGGATGCAGTTCTCGAGTTTTGACGACATTTCTCTGAAAGAGGTCGGAAACGACAGCCACCTCAGTATTCGACAAAAATTGTGAAATGCAAAGCGTCGAATAATGCACCGCTAATGTCTCTCAGGGGTCTCGCAGCTCGAGCAGCTGCTGGGTCAGACTCGGCCGCAGAAGCAACCATCTATCTTTCCAGGCGGTACGGCCGCTCTCGGCTCGCCGTACGTGGGTTCCTTTAAGACGTTCTGAATGGCCGCGTAATGAACCGCGTAGGGCGTTCCCGGTGGAAACCTAAACGTTTGCATTGCAATCAGAATGAAGAGGAAAACGGGGGGCGGGCTCAGAAACGGGTGATGGGTGAGCCGGTCACGCACCGAGTTGAACGGAGTTCAACCGCCTCGGACGCTTCTTCCTCCGCTTCCTTGATTGCCATCACTACGGATTTGCCGGAGCGTACTTCTATTTCGTATAGAATTGAAGCTAACGCTTGCGGGGGTGCGCATCGATCAGAAAAATGAATCCGGAGGGCTGGAATTCCGGGGAGAATCCGTCATGTCGATCAGGACTCTGATGATTTCTCCACTGTGGTCGATATGTGATATTGGGCGAGAATAAGCTGTCGCTTCCAGATATTGCGGGAGCTGGCCTCAAGTGTCATCCGATTCGTATCTGCGAGGTTTTGCAGGACTATTTCGATTATAGTCCGGGATGAAAAGGTCCAGAATCCTTGATTATCGTCTACATTCGTATTCCTATTCTCGATGCGAATCAAAACGCAATATCCGGGGTTTTCTCAATCCGATCGATATATCTCAGGGAATTGGAATACGAGTCGGAGTCAGCACGACAGAGCTTGATGGAGTGATAGTGGCCTTCCTTGAGCGCCGCGGACAGTCTGAGTTAAATAACTGCGAAACGTCTGCCGAATGCATATATCGACGAGATATCTACGGAACAAAGCCCTCGTTGAGTAGACAACACTCCCGGACACGAGCGATGGAACTGGTCTGGGTTATCGACCCACGCTTAGGGCATTCGAGGAGCACTGTGTCGAGGCTTGATCTCCGAAAAGACGACATCAGCTTTGACATGATGCGGTACCTCCGGTTCCAGACCCTCGAACATCATTGACTCTAGAAAGGCACCTTTCCTGGTTTCTTACCGATCGGATCGTGTGTGGTAAGAACCATACGATCGTATCACCAAACGACTGCTTCCGCTCCGACAGGCTCTTTCCGAGCCAGTATCGCGCTCTTCCATCTGTGTCATATGGGAGAAAAATCTCGAGACCCACACCACATCAGTGGTTCGAAACCCTTCCGTCGTTCTCTTGGCCGGACTGCCCGATGGGACGATCCCTGGTTTCATTGAGAAGCATCCCTATGCGCTGCCGAGCGATCGTTTCACGAACCTCGCCTCGAGCCATACAGCACGAAGCTTAAATCTGACGTCTCGGGAAGACTCCTGTTGGATTCTTTCCTCTCATTTCTTTAAGGCCAACCCTCATTAATTCCCATCGCTCACACCGTACTCTCTCTCCCGTATCCGATATCAGTCGCAGGAGCTGGTGTGGGAAAATTCAAAACGCTATCTATTCCCAACAGATTAAAGTTATTCCACCTTCTCTAAGCAGCTTTGTCCCCTATGGTTACGGTGTCTGATAGGTAGGCTTTTCAGCAACTTACTGATCAGCTCGGATACTTGACAGTGTGGCGTCTCTGCTACCGAGCCAGTTGAGCATAGGGATCGTTTCGCCGAGTTTTCGCGTCCTGAAAATTCATACGAGCGCTAGAGCCTCCCTCCCCGCATACAGTTTCGATATGGTCCCCGAAACCTCGGAGGCCTGTGGATGGGACGGACCATCCGAGATGCTTATCAAGTATCAAGTGACATCATCAGTCGGTAGAGATCGAGGTACATGAGTACCCGGTTCGTCATGTCGTTTCATCTGACTGAGTGGTGCCATCTACCCGCCCGGGTAATCTTTCCCCTCCAGAGCGAGCAACAAGAAGCTGGAGGAATCACGTGTCCTGTCGGCGTAGGTAGCCGTTCTGTGCCGCCGCTGCCATATCATCCGGGCGCGCTCCCTCTGAGGAGTTTCTGTTTCTCTCGAGGTATCATTCCCTCCATTTCTCGCTGTGTTCCTCCGCCTGAGTCTTTCATCTCGCGCGTGCAGCCCGGGCGAAGTGGCGTGGCGTCCTACTCCGAGGTATCTCCAAAATTTTGACATATGTGACAAAAGTTCCCTTTACTTGAGTCGCCATATTCGGAGAACGACGTTCGACTTCAGGAGATCGTCGATTCATGGCTCCACTTCCCTCGGCTTCCTCAGAGAGGAATAAACAGGCGCGATCATGGGTAGGTGAATACATCGGAAGAGGAAGGTATGCAGTACATTCACCGTGATCACGATTTCAAATTAAGACAATCGTGGAATTTCTGACGATTTCCTTCAGCAAATGAACGCTCCGTGCAATTTCCCACGGAGTCATTCGCACAAAGAGAAATAGGCTTTGAGGAGCTCCATGTCGGCTGGATAGATGTGCTTCGCGATTTCGTAGCGTTCGAAGTCCCGATGGTACTCGCTAGTCAGCACCCAAACTTCATCCAGATAGTCAAATTTGAGCGCGATTTTCTGAACATCACCAACGCGATGCTTGAAATTCGATACGTAGCTGAAACACATTCAATATATAGTGTCAACGCTGTGATTTCAACCTCGCACGCCATGTTTGAACACGTTCGCGCCTCCCGATCGTTCCATTGGAGAAAGCCAAACATTGGGACTGAATCTCGGAACGAGCGTCAAAGGTGCCCAAACACAGCTGGAAGTTCCGTCAGAACGTGAGATCTTTGTCGCGCGTTACGACAAATATCACTCAGGGGAGTCTGTTTATCGCCGCGCCGCCAGGGGAGACTTTTAACATTCACTTCGAGCCTCCATGATTCGAGTGAATGGGGATGATTGCTGATTTCGATTACTCACTGGTACACAGCATTGCACTGGCATCTCCGCCTGCAAGGATGAGTGGGGTCATCTGCTGGCATGGGCTCAGCAGCCAAGCTTCCGGTATTGATTAAACACTGTCTGTAACTATCGGTTTTCATCCAATTGTCTGTGGAGAGAACAAACGCATGTTTACGTCGGAAATCCCCCTCCTGTTTCGCTCTACAAATCTCGACATTCCCGACCGCTGACGTCGGAGGGGCGATGCAACAATAATCGTGCGCGTACAAGGATGGGGGGTGTTCGACTCTTCATTCGCTTGACGTCAACGTCAACCGTGAGACCTCAGGACTAGAATTCCTATATGTATAGCCGGACATTCCAATGTTACGCGCAAAATTTCCCTACCCACGGACCGTCATTTCCTCGGCCGACTGGGCTAAAACCCCAGCGCGAGTTGCACCTCAGAGAACGCGATTCACCGATCGGGAATTTAGACGGAATTCTAGCTTCAGAAGTCATCAGGTTCTTGACCTCTCTCCGCACCGGGAGCCCCGAGTGAGATCGGAATAGGTTTAGGGACATAGAAACTCTATGGAGATGGTCGTTCCTCGGCGTCGGGTCTGGCCATCAAGAACTCCCCGATTCGTGCAATCGAGAGGACTACATGAATGTCATCAGATACTACAGTGAGTCACTGGTTCATTTGGGCTCGAATCGGGGGTAGTGAGCGGGAGGAAGATATAGGTATTGAATTACAGCGCGCGGCTCCTTGCCGTCGTTGACAAAAAGCGAGGAGCGACCTCCTGTCCGAATGCAACAACTCACCGTAATGTTGCATGAAAAGCGTATGATTTTCCTTGATCTCACTGAGATCTTTGCTCGCTCCTAAGCCTCCCCGGAATATGGAGCGCGTCACTAGGGCCTGATCCGTGAGTCTGTCGATTCGAGAGCGAAAAATAGAAATCGAAGATCTCCCGTGGAGTAGATGATGGAGCGAGCAGATCTCGATCGCGAATAGCCGTCGACCTGAAGTCTTTCGCCCGCCTACCCTCGCGGGTCACAAAAGCTTCAACTCCATATGGGAGAGCTTAAATAATGTATTTCACTTGCCTGCGATAGTCGTGATCGGAGTACTCCCTGATCAAAAGTTTCCACGTACAATCCTGCAGGCAATTCAAGACATTGACTGCATTGATGTCGTTGTCATTCGGCGGGAGTCTTTTGATTTTATCCAGGAGCTCTCCGATTTGGGTACTCTCTCCCGCCGAGATCGTCGGCCAAGCTAAACATGCCCAAAGAACGAATGGCAAAGTTTTGCTTGTGATGGTCGACGTCATCACCGTCATCGGCACTTTATGGCGACATATTCAGGGAGCTGTTGTCAACCGTCAGTGTGTGTGTTATTCCTCTGTATTTGGAAGCTCCACGTTCGGTAGACGAATTCGACCTGGTGTCCGTGTGGAGAGATCACGAGTTCGCGTGCAGTCCGAGCTCAAAGAGTTAGATTGCTCTCGAATGACGACAGTAATTGCGGCTTACGTCAACATCAAATATTCTCTGAAAAGAACGTTCTTTCAGCGGCCCGACCATCAATACTCCCATCGCTTCTGTCAGAGGCAGCCTGACCTATCTATCCCTCTGTCGGTCGGTCTATTTGCTCGCGCCGCATTCGATCGGTGTCCATTTCTCTCGTTTGGGTGGGCTGGAAAAAGAAGCGAAAAACTCTCCCCCTCATTCCGGGATTCCATCGGGGTCGACCTCGTGCACCCCGAATTTACATACCCTTGGAACTCTTAATTACACTCGGAATTCCTCTAACTAAGAGTCGATGCCCTCGAACCTGACGACCCTGCGGCGGCTCCTTCTCGAGTATTGGCGGGCTTGAAAAAACATAAAAAGCGCACGATGTCAACGTACGGTGGCTCTCGATCTGCTACGGCTTACTCGGAGTCGCACATATCACTACCGTAGCTACCGCTACGGGAGATGATGCATAATTTAAACAGCCTGTCTTGTGAGAGACTCGGTGAGCTTTTACGCAGCGGCAGCAGCCGTCGCTCTGCCGCCGACTAGTAGCAGAAGAGAGAGGGATTTGAGATAAAATATTCGTGGTACATCTATAGCGGACCAGCATAGATAACAACCGATATGCTGTGAATAACCACCCGCCTGGTAACATCGCCTGCTGGTGAATTTCTTCTGGCCGTCCCCTCTCCTACGACTCTCGGGGCGACGACAAACGACGAAGAGTATCATGACGACTATCAATAAAATGCAAAGCTAGACGACAAGTTACAACTCCTAAGCCCTACCGAGGGTCCTGGGATCTTGAATAACGAACTAAATGATCAGTCTCGCGGTTTGAACCGGGGGGAATTAGGGACCTAAACTCCGCAGCGGGTCTTCTCTCCGCCTTTGGATCGGCTTATCGAGCTGAAAACTGGCGAAATGCCACTCGGTCGCGGCTCAGAGCTTGCCGAATGGAGTTGTTGCGACAGCGGACTCCCAGCATCCCTGGAAAGCTAAGGATAAAGCCTCGAACCAGTTCTTCCCAGTCGGCCTGAGTTCGTCTCCGTCGATTGCTCCTGATGACGGTGATCAGTCCTCCCCCTACCTGGGCGCGTCCTCGTCTCGCTTCTCCCAAGGCTCATCTTCGACGAGCAAATGGCGGACGATTACCCAATCCATCCCGGCACGGAAACAATCGCGGTGCGGCGAAAACCAGTTCCCCGATACTCCGAGGGCAACACCACGAGCTCATGCTCCCCAGGACTCGATAGCGGGGTGCGTACAGTACGTGCATCGGAGGGAGTTCCCAAACAACCCTGCTCGCTGCGGACTTCAGCAGCTCTTGCTCAACATGTCCTTCGCGTTCAAGGAATTGCGTGTATGCGTCGTCGCACAGGGCGAGCAATTCGGTCGGCTGATTCAATGAATGGACGACGACGACGACAACATTCCCGATGACGGCGCGGCGTCGACGGCGACGTTAACCATGAAGAGAACAAGCCTCGGAGGAGATAGGAGTCTCTCGGCGAGAGAACAAGGAGACGAGCGGGCGAGCCAGCGAGCGAGAAAAAGTGCATAGGGACGATAGCAGCCAGTTAGTTTTTTAATCGAACATCAAGAAGGGTGGAGGCGAAGGGAAACTTTTTGGCACCGCTCAGCCGACCGACGTTGCCACCGCTTTAGTATCAACCAGTAGCGCCCGTAGATATTGCCCTCGGCGAAAGCTAAGTATGAGAAGCCAGCTTGCTTTCTAACGTAGCCGTCGGCTTGCCTGAGTGTGAGGCCATTCGACGAAACGGTTATTGCTATGTCCGTACAGCCAGCCTCCAACATACAACGGAGCAGCGAGCGAGCTCTTCTGCCGCCGTCGCTTGCCCCTTTAGCTCAAGCTGAGTGGCTGGCCGGCTGGCTCGTTCGGGGGAAGGGGGGCAGTCTCTTGAGAATTAGGCATGTAGATTGTATGTCTTCGAGCAGTGTAAGTTACGCTAGCATCGAACTGTTTTCCGAGCGGGACGCATCCGAACAGGTTTATGGCCGTCAGCAGCGCACGTCGGAATAGAATGAAGGGACCGCTCTGGCTCACGGTGAAGCTACGGCTCCTTTTTTCGGAAACTCGAGCGGAAGTGCGAAGGTACTGAATTACGTTGGGGGCGAAAGCTCCCGGAGTAAGCTCTCTGAGGAGCTCCGAATTGGTCGTCGTCATATATACGGAATATATTTTAGATGTTCGCGATGTGACTCGCCTCTTTCATCGGTTCCTTTCCTATCTCCTGGCTCTCTCACCCACGCCTCTCGCGCGCGCATCCCCCGTGCCTCGATGGACCGGCCTAGTTCACGAGATGTCAAGTCTCGGATGGGAACACGGATTCGAGGAATCTGAGGAAACGACGATTTTGGATCGCGGATGAAACCTCTGACAGCTAGACGTCTTTCGGATAACGAGACACAAGCCTCAGATTCCGTTTTAAGCGCTCTGACAGGAGGAGACACACGGAAAGAACGGAGAAAAAGCGACAGGAGAGTTGGACGTACACCTGTTTCACTTCATCTTTTGACATGAGGTACACGCGTGCGCAGACGCGCTCACTCAGGCACACGGCACAGGTGTTCCGAGGGGGTAAAGAGGTTTCTTGTTCCTCATCTCCTCGCTGCGCTCCGACCGATATTCGCTCTCGATGTTCGTGAACTCAACGGCAGCAAGGGTTGGTTGGCCGAGCGAGCGACCGGCCGGCGGGAGGGAAGAGCACTGTCAAAAAGTGAGTGTGAGCACTTCGATCCTTCTGCTTTCAATATGGTATTATGGGGAATTGATGTTCCCCGCACAGCTTTCAGAGTTACTTTTTGAAGCTATATCATACCTCCTTTGCGGATCGCTTTCTTTCTCGACGAGAAAGGCTGGACAGGAAAGTGACTGACAAGCACACTAGCGAGTCCGCCGCGGGGAAGAACCCACCTCCGGTAGCTCGATACCGAGGCAAAAGTCATCACATAATAATATAATACACCTGATAGGTACCTTTCGGAATTTCAAGTTTTCCCCGAGCTTTTCGAATCGATACCCGATATCTTTATCATAATTGTCATTTGCAATAATTGTTTTATGGGATGGTGAGAACGAGCCGGAATATTCGGTAGCTTCCTCTTTCGGGAGACCGTGAGAAAACTAAAGAATACTTGTTGCCGTCCACTATGGTGATAATCAGCGATATTTCGATTCGTTTCCGAATCCGTCCGCAGACCTCTGCAGATACTCCGATTAGGTGGAGGACAACGCGTCCGCATCCTGGAGGGAACAGGGGCTGTCATCACGTTCCCCTCCCTTTTTCTGCTTTAAATCAATTCGCTGCCCCAAACCCTCAATTCCGCTACCATTACTCGCCAGATTTAGCGGAGCAGCACACTGATTCTACTTTTCTGATTTCCTCTCGATTTGATATTTCGGATGGGCGAACCCTTCTGGAGAAGCCGCTCGTCAGACCGACGCATCGTATGTCCATCTATTTCCACCTTCAAGCGGGTCTCCTGATTGGACATCGGGCTCATTACGCGCTGCCGCACCAGAACAGGGGAAGACTGCCTCGCACTGGTGCCCTCCACGACGAATTTCTCGCTTATGCGTCATTTTAGGTATTTCTTCTCGCGAAGGCACTTCTGAGAACTCTTCTCGTCATGACTCAGAGCATGGCTATCAACAGGTCGTCGCTTCTGAATGACAATTCCATGGATTGACGTGAATGAGGAAGCTTTCACAAAAAAAAACGTAATGAAAGACTGCTCGTATCGTCGGATCGAAATGTGATCCCGAAACGATCCACAGGTAGAGCCCCATCGGTGCGGAACGGCGCAACATATGCGCCGATGGCACGTGTGACCCCCAAGCTTCCGAACAAGCAATGCTTCGAAGATCCCGTGGAAATTCTCCGCGTAAATAAAAATCGTTGAAGTCTCGTAGCTCAATGACCATCGCCGCTGTCGTTGTCGATGTCACCTATTTTTTCTGCGTTCGATTCATCGACAACAATCGTGGTCGTCACCTGCTCGAGAAAGTTTTCACCGGAGCCGTTCAAAGAAGTTCATCCAACCTCGCCCATAGCGCACTTCGTCGCATTTGTTGTCACGACGGCAGTCCGTCGAATTTGCGAATGTACTGAACGACTGACTGTCTGACTGACCAACTGACTGACAGACCGACCGAAGGCTAGATATGCCGACGCTTTGGAACGATGGCCGACCATCGAGCCATAGTGTTGAAGACGTCCACGCCCGATGTTCTTTCGCTGCCGCCGCTCTTCGACTTCTCCTCCGAGATGGGAACCGGCGGTATTGGCAACAGCAGGCCACAATCCGGAATGGGTTCCGGTCTTGGCCGCCAGATGGCAGCAGTGGTCTCTTTGGTCGCGCGGTCCTTGCGCTCCTCTTGTTCGGTGTTCGCTGCTGGCCGTGCGACCGGTCTGGAGCCACCAGTCAGAGCCAGTCACCGTGGGGAGCGTTTGGGCCACCGTGAAACAAGTGTTGGTTCGTTGTTCGTCGTTCAGGAGTAGTTCCAGGGAGGGAGTGTGAGAAAGGGACAAAGTCTTGCGGGCTCCGGCGAGACGACTGTGATTGGAGTTCGTGGTGATTTGAAAATTGAGTGATTGATTGACAGATTGGTTGACCGATCGATTGATTAGCACGATAGATCCATCAATCATTCATCGATTGACTGGCTCGAAGCTTTTGCCACTGCCATCGTAGATACTGAGCCATCCGAGTGATTGTGTGATGATATCGTCGATTATTTGAACTCGGCGAAAACGCCAAGGATCCCTCCTACGCCGGGCACCTGTGGATCCGTGCGCTTGCTCGCTCGCTTGTCCGACCGTTCAACCGGTCGCTCTGTCGGTGGTTCAGTCAGCCGGCCAAACTGTTGATCATCTCCTGCCTCTTAGCAGCGGGGCCGTCGCTCAAAGAAATTCTCGGAGTTAACTTGCGATTCGTCGTGCGTGCAAATCTGTGATCATTGTTCTTGTGCAAATGGAGTGACGCATTTTCGGTAGTTCTAGTTCTTGTTCGATTCGGTCGTCGTTCTATCGGTGAAACGTGAAAGAGTGCGCACACTCAGGATTAACTCAGGATAACTAGACAGCTGTTCAGGACAACAGACACCTCAACGCTACGCTGACACAATGTAAGTTAACGAGTCTTAATTACGAATGTGTACGTTGTTGTACGCTCACTACGAGAGCTCATGAGTCGACTCAGGTGGCTTGGAGAGTTGATCCGCCGGTCGCGCGGTGACACATGCTGCAATCAATTAGTTCGACGGACCGTTCCGACAAAGCTACTTTGAGCTTTTTGAATTTGTGTCTCGTTCGAGAGCTGCAATTTTTTATATTCCCTTCCATTCGGTTTCCCCGTCGCCTGAAAGGACTCCCCGAGCTTCGCAACGATGAAGCTCTTGCGGGAAAAAAGTAATTGTGCGTGAATCGACGGAACGAATGGCAGTGTGAATGAAAGCGAATTCCGAAAATGTCGGGAAGCGACGAAAAATTATCCAAGATGGAAACACTGCCGACAAGCGGAGGGAGCGCCTCCGGGGCAAATTCCGGACTTGAGCGATGCCGAAGTGTTTAGAAGTCACTTGAATTTACAATATTCGACGTCGATTCTTGCCGGTCGAAGGCGACGTTTTGTAGCTGCTGACGCTCAAGTAGCGTCGGTTCGCCGGACGAGTGTGTCTGAAAGTTAAATTGAATCTCCGCGACAGACAGGGAACTAGTCGGGTGGAACTTGTTGCTCGCTGTCGTTCTTACCTGTCGCTCGCTCCGCTGCCGGCTGTGGCCCGTTACACTCATGGAACCGTTAGCTGCCGCTGATCCTGTTGCTTTTGGTGCCGCTGTCGCTCGTGTTGTCAAAGCGGTGATATGTTTGAACGCCCCCTTAGTCCCTCAGAGCTGGCTCTAGCGTCCGAGGACGACGACGGCGATCACAAATACGGCGGCGATAAATACGCTAGAACTCCGACGTACTTGCAGCGATGCTCGTTCTCCTTGTCGGTGCTGATAATCCGAGCGAGGGATAAAAACAAAAACGAATCACAACGTATTTCGTGAGATGATCGCGAGAATATCGTGATCATGCCGTGCTTCGTTCCCGGAAACCCCGATATTTTATCAAAAATAATTCGATCCGCATGCATGAAATGGGATTTGATAATCCGCAGCCTGAGCCTTTCGGAGCACACCGGAGAAATCCGCCGAGAATCCGAATTTAATCGAAGAATCATGATAACGAAATAGTTATTCGGATCGATCATCATCATTTATTATCATTCAATTATTTACTATTTTCTTCAATCGAACTGAGCGGTTGGCCTCGCTGGATTCAGCAGTGGTGTCTTTCGACGGAATTCTCGAAGCGAAATCCGACGGCATGAGAACAGATTCCAAGATGGTTTGCCTGCTAAGAAGTTGAACCCGCGACCTCCGGCTCGAGATAGTCACAAAGACCTCGTGCTTCAAATCGGCGTCGCGACGTCAAACCGCTATCCCATCTCGTCGCTTATTTGATTCGCTGCGGTCGCTCCGCTGGTCCCAGCGAAGTCTTGTGCAAAGTCGTTTCTGATGTTCGGCGGCGTCGACAACAACGAGGCTTCATTCGACTGCGAGCATTTTTGACTCGGGTCGACATGCGATCACAATGACGATGCCGTTAAATTCCCCGACTGCTGGCTGGCTGGCTGGCTGTCCCTCAGCTACGATTGAGATAAGTTTGTTTCCACTTAATATCCAGTGGCGCTTGTTCCTGGTGCCAAAAAGCAGCCGATGTTGATGTTTGTGGGGGTATCTGTTCGGTGTCTGTGGGACGCTCGTGAGAGGATCTAACTGGAACGCAACCATTTACTGGAAGCTGTCAAGTTGTTGGGTCGGATGGTCGACCCACCAACCGACCATCTAGCAATCCGTTAGACGACCGGTAGTAAACTGGGAACTTGCTTACGAACAAAGTCTCGTGAGCGTCCAAAAAAAATTTGTTCCGCCGGGACGGAACCGAGCGTGAAACTTGAACTAAAAACTGGTTCAATGTTTACATTTTCGGCTGTTAGTTGTTGCTCGGCGAGAGACAATAGATGACAGGTCACTGCAGCAGATGATGAAGCGTTCGCGATTCTCGGAGGCGATTCATCGACGGGAGTATCGATTGTGGATCGCGAAACGTTTCGGTGCCGCCCCTGCCGATCGCACGTTTTCCGACGTCCCTCTTCTTCCCGTATGAAGCTCACTTCCGTTTCGGAAATTATCCGAATTCATTTCTCGGGGTCATCGAGCTGCACGGCGAGGGGAAAGGTGTTCCTATCTCTCGAATGACCGCTAATGAAATGTGATTTCAATGTGGTTTCAATTCATTAGCACTGGGCATTCCTAAGTGCCGAGCTTTTTGTTCCGCACGATTCCGTCTGACGAAGAGCTTCCTCAGCGAGAGTCGAATCTTCCAGGACGTACAAAACTATCACCTGATGCTCATTCAGTGACGCTTTACGAAATGAAAGGTAAATCGAGGCACGACCTGAATCGTTGATCACTCGAGTCAAGCACCTGTGAGCATGCCTTCCGGATGACAAGGTTTTCTCCGCAATGGCTCACGATTTTCCTTGCTTGGCCGGATAAAGAGATAAGCAGCCGCTTTCACGTCCGTGAGGATGCAGAAAGACGCACGCGGCTCGCGCACTTCCAGCCGATCGGCTGCCCCATCGTCCTACTCTCCCTCGAACAATTCCTCCAACAACCCCCGCGCCCCCCCCCACCCGGTTTGCCAGTGACGAATCCATCGATCAGGTTGTTCCAAAACGTTGCGTGCGCGGCTCCGCTAGCGCACTTGCTCACAAGTGAATAATGGGATCCGTTTTGGCGTATCGACAGCACACGGCGTCCGCCGTTGTTCATGGCCTGAGAGACCGATTGGCTTATTTAGGGTTCTGAGGTCCCGGGCGAGCGGGACGCAGCCGTCCCATGCGATATTGTTGCTCGAGATGGAGAAGAAGACGAGAAAACGGCGGCAACAGGAAAGAGACATCTCAGACAGGAAGACTTCAATTAGGATTCCATGAAGCCCTTGGAACGTTCATCACGTCCGAGTTTGACCCACATCTTCTCCCGAGAGCAGTTTAGCACCGACTGCTGTCGGTATCGTTCATCGGCTCCTTGCGTCCATTGGACAAAGAATGTTTCATTTTGCGCAAAAGCGATCTCGCCTCCAGACTCGCCTCTCTCGAGGGAGGATCCTATCATTCGGGAAGTTCCAGACCGAGAAAGAAGGCAGCGGTCGAGCCTTCGAGGAGAGGGACGACGAATGGGAGACGTGTTTCGTCGACGGGTTATACCGTAGGATGGGAAGTGTTGGAATACGATTCAGTCTTATATGGGACACGGACAGGCGAGCAATCGGTTGGACAAGATCCTCTCGACTTCCTGTGAGCGCTCGTTTCGCTTCCCGTCCGGTTAGCCGGTTCGCGAGCGTCTCACGATGGAAAGTTTTCCGTCGTTTCTCATCGTTGTTGTTTTTGCGGGCTCATGAGTTTGCCTCATGAATGGGCTTTCGGGCCATTTTCATTGTGTTTGTGCGCTTCTCTTACTTCTCGCTAGAACAGTGAATAGTTGTCGACGTCGTTGTAGTTGGCTCTTCGTCCGCTGGTCCGTCTTCTGGCTCCCTTTCAATAGGAAGTCTTCAAGGCGTTCGGATGCCATTCGTCAACTGCGTCGTCCCGTGCTATCACTTTCGGGGAAAAGTCAAATTTTCCGGTTCTTTACTTGAGCTACTTGGCAACGCCGCCCGAAACCATTGAGCTCGATCACGGTTCCGGTCCTGGCGGTCGAGCCTCACAATCGCTGACGCCGCGAGTCGTGAGACCGTCGAGTTTTCGTGGATGTCGAAACGAGAGAATCTGGCTTGTAGGAAACGTTTATGCGGGAGAAGGTTCGCCCGGAGATGAAGTATGTGTGTAGGTTCTGGTCGCTGATGTTCAGGTCTCGCCGCAACTTTCGCGATATCGGCAATGGAGAGTCATCGCGAAGCGAGGCACGCAAAAAATAAAGTTCACTCGAGGGTCCGCAGAACAGAGACCAGACGAGGAGCTGCGCGAACCAGACGATCGAGCAAACTTGTTTGCGTAGCGTCGAAGCGAGTCCGCCCGACAGACGTCGGCTAGCGCTGGGCCTTGGAACTTGAAGCACGGGTCGCACTCTGAGCAGATTCAAGCCCCGAGAGCTCTAGAACTCACAAACAGAACAAATTCCTTCTTCGGCCAGCCGACTGGAACTAGTCCCCGAGTTCCAGACAGCCTCGTGAGACAGGAGCGTGAGGATGACTGGAAGCATCCAGGATTCGTAGATCACGTCATCGGCGAGGGATGGTTCTCAAACGGGAAGCATTCATTCCCTGCCCTCGGACATCTCCTCCGAAGATCGAGGAGATCAGAGCGTACGGATCAGGCGCGACTGTGACTTGGAATATGTGTTAGAGTGAAGTGAAGCGAGACTTGGTCGCAATCGATGGGATCCAAATCAAGCCTGTCGTTCCACAAAGAGTGGAAGGAGACCGTCATGACTCATGACTGCTTCAATAGTCATGCCTGCGCAAAAAGCAGAGGCATTGCACAGCGGGCATCAGCTGACGCGAGAATCCTACGTTCGAGAATCCTACGAACCCGACCGCGTATCATTGTGAGAAGTGACTCCCATCGTTATGGGAGGGCAGTATACGGAGAAAATTCGCCAAAAATCGGAGAATGAACCGCGTAAGATACGTTGAGGGGCCTCGCCCCTGAGCCAGAGTCGCTCATGCACACAGAAGCGTAGACATGAGCGAGGATCACCGATAGCCGATAACAACCATAACCCTTACTATCGGTCTGGAATCCGGGTCAGAAGCTTGCTTCCACGGAAACGAAAATACTGAATTTCATGGTAATTTGTTTCGACGAACCATTTGCTAACGTTCTCACGTTCGAGATTTTCTGACCCGCAGTCTTGATTCGACGCCGTGTTTAATGCAAAACACAATAAAAAATAGATAAACGCTTCAACAAACGTCGTCCGAGGAGCTTCACTTGAATAGCGGAGAGGATCACTTTGGCGGCATCGGGAGCGGCCGCGCCAGCGCTCCGTCGACGCGTTATCTTTCGAGAAAAGCCGAGGGTGTGCCTCTTCTTCATTTCTCTACATTCCCGGTCTTCGACTTCGTTGCGTAGCAGAAAGTAGCTCGCCAGCACTTCGTCGTGAATGAAGTGTCATGCAGTGTCACTCCGATCGTTCTCTCTTCCTTTCGATCGGCGCTCGATAATTTCTAACATCGAAAAAGGCCGTTGTACTAGAATGTACCCATGTCTTAATCAGTAACACCTCTCAGGGCAATTCGTGGCTTATCTCTCAGAATCATTATCTCTGGTCGCTTTTTAGCCGTTTGAAATGCTTGAATGATGACAGAGATAAGCGGCTAATTTGCGGACCGCGAGTCAGGGAACTTCCAAAGTTTCGTGTTGTCCGTCTCCTTTTTCTTCTTATTTCTTGAAGAGACTCTTGAAGAAGCTCTTCGAGGAGAGGCTGTTTGTCGGGGAGTTTGTTGAAGACTCTTCGCCGCTCCGTCGCTCGCTGTTTGTGTGTGCTTGGACGACACGTTGTCGATATTCACGCCTTTGTGTTCGAACGCGACGCTGTTCGGTGGCCGTCGATTCGTCACCGCTGGGGCGGTAGCTCGCAAGCTACATATATGTATGTTTTTCACGCTGCTTCCCTCTTCCACCCCACGGCTCGGCCTGTCTCTCTTGTATGTTCTAGAAGAGACGGGCAGCGCGTGGATGGTGGCAGGAGAGCGGGCGGTGAGCGGAGGGACGGACGGACTCGCTGCCTGTTGCCTGGGGCCGGGTTTCTCGATAAACCGATTTCAGAATTGCCTCATTCTGTCCGTAGCTCAGCGAGCAACGACAAGCGGAGAATCCGCCGAGATACGTTTCCGCTCAAGTGCGCTCATAGTTTTCGATTTGCCTCGAAGCTATCGTGTCCGTCGTCGATTCCGAGGCGTCTACTATGGCGCTCTGAGTGCGTGTCAGTCACTCACTCGGACGTCATCTCGTCGCTGGATTCAGAGCTCTCGGTGAGAGATTCCGCTCTCCTGGCACAGCTGGGAATTCGAGCACAGGATTACGCGACAGGCGAGGAAAACGAACGTACCGATGGTACCTACACGCGCCAAGAACAAATAGTGGTACTTCTCGGCCGAAAAGAAGATCTTTTCTAGCTGTGGGGTAGTTCGTCTGAGTTTGTGTGAATTTTCCGATTTTCCTGGAGAGATTTGTGGACGGGTTTCGAACTCGGAAGATCTGGGGATCGGACAATACGTTGAAACCGGCTCCCCGACGCTGATCGGCGGCCGAAGGGAAGCTAGGATCTGTCCTTATTTCTGTGGTGAATCTCGATGCAGAGACGGGTCAGGCTTGTATCGAACTAAATACCGCCGTCCGACTCCGGAACTCGTCACAGGAGGTTACTCAAATGAAATAGCCCCAACCGAAGACGAAAAGGGAGCGGCCAGAACAGATTGGTGAGTGTTTTCTCTCGGTCCCATCTCGATTCGCCGACTCCGTGGGGAGTTCTGGGATTCCAATCGAGTACGAATCTAAATCCGTGGGAACCTGGACCATCACCGGACGGATTTCGGTCGGCTGCGAATTCCAGAGCAGATCCGCTCTGAAAGTTCGTTCTTCGCAGATTGTTTTTATTGTTATTTTTTTTCACTTCGTCGATCTGCTCACGCCATCCGTGTTGATCTGTGTCCCGTCGTTGTGGATCACGTCGAGCCACAGAAGCATCGGAATCTTCGGAGCTGTCGGTCACAACGTCGCCTGAGGGTTATCTGAGGATAAGTATGACAGAATGAATGTGGGTGTATTCACCAGGCGCGTATTCAGGGGGGGGGGG
>NW_003803379.1:746181-818417 GCF_000255335.2 Galendromus occidentalis
GAACCGATTTTCGAGTTTTCTGGGCCGCATTCATCGTGTGCCCCCCCCTCAAAAGAAAATCTTGGATACGCGCCTGCCCCAGACGTCCCTTGGATACAATATTCCCGATATTTATCAGCTCGGGAATCTTTTCCGAATTCTCATGGAATTTAGGCGCGATCGTTCGTAGCGATCGGCGAAGAAACGGTTCATTGTTCTCAGTCGCCTCCGTCGACATTTGCGTTACGCGTGGTGACAGGGAACGTATCCGAGTGGCGTAATAAGGGGACAGATGCTTCGGATGCGAAGTATGCAGATGATGACAGTTTTGCAGACAGCTCCGCGGGATGCAAAACAGCGGTCTCTCCTATGCTCTCTGCTGCTCACTCGGAGGATACGCTCTGACGAG
Source organism: Galendromus occidentalis (assembly GCF_000255335.2). Taxonomy (NCBI): domain Eukaryota; kingdom Metazoa; phylum Arthropoda; class Arachnida; order Mesostigmata; family Phytoseiidae; genus Galendromus; species Galendromus occidentalis. The sequence goes on from NW_003803379.1 coordinate 746,570, forward strand.
GACTGGATGATTTCTTATTCAGTCGTTACAAGTTCCGTCTTGCTCTTACAGTCGCCGTCAGCCGCTTGCTCGGCTGACGCGGGGCAAAAACTATTATTACGGTCGATAATATAATAACGAAAGTGATCAGAGAAGTTGTCGGCCGGACGACCGAACGAACGAATTCGACTCAATCAATATCTTGTCATTTTCGAACAACGAGCGAGAGAACAGGACGGGGATATTCGCTCACTCGTCCAATACGGCGGCAGCCGCACGTTATTGGAAACTCGGCAGAAGAACGGACGACGACGAATCGGCAGAGTCTTGTTCGTCTCGATCGGTCGTTCTCGTGTCTCTTTTTTTCCTCAACTTCCCTATCTCCCATCCGTTACCCCACTTTGAGCCGAAGTCGAATGAGTGTTTCGGACCGGAATCTAAATTTAAAGTCTATCCGAAGCGAGTTCATCAAAGTTCATTGTGCGAGGAATCTACGTGAAATACGGATAGTTCGTTCCGAATTTATTGGAACTCGAATTCAATTACCGAATTACATCGATAAATCCGATGTTTCGAATCGGACTCATTCTCGACGAGGAGGGCTGTGGAGATGCCCATTTCCAAGCGGAGATAGAGAGCGGAAGCCCAACTGGTCAACCATGATTACAGGGTTTTGTTATTCTAATTGTGGTAATTGGATCGGCTCGGATCGGTTTCCCCATCAGCAAGCTGATCTCGGGAGGCGGCCGATCAGCCTGGTACGGCTCATGTTGTGAACTCGTCTCGCGGCGAAACGCGATGTCCCGTCCGATGTTGTCCTCGATCCACTCGCCGTCTTGAACGAATTTCGGCATCCTTTCTCTTCCCGAGCGGATGGGCCTACGTTGGTGCTGCTCTGGAATTTCGCGGGGGGCTCGGCCCACAAATCAGTCCGACGGTCCGTCTGGGCCGCCCCGTTTCGAGGACGATTCGTATTGCTGACAACCCTTTTTCTAGATGGACAGGGGCGATGCTCGGAGCAGGTGTTGAGAACGATACATAAAATAAAAAATTGTACTTTGTCGAAGACCACAGGGTCGAGATCGTACCCACCTCTCAGTCGATCCTCGGCTTTGAAAGCCTGGCCCTCGCTCCTACCGCGTTGAGAGCCATTGGCCTATGGAGGTTCGGGTCGAGCTCGAGGAATCGAGCTGAAAGTATCATTTTCGAACTCCAGTGCTGAGAATTCACCTCCGCCTCCTCCAATCCACCAACCCTAAACCCGGAGCCCTCCAAGGATCGCCGAATCCCTGAGTTCCTGCTCGCCGGTGTCGAGGATTGCGTCGGAATCTCTTTCGAGAAGACCAAACTTCTAGGATCGAGTACCCTGATCGCAGGAATCCCCGAAGTAGCTGGGAAGTCTCCGTTATATGAGGAAAACATGGGGAGTCCATGTTCCCGGATTCCGGGAAAAGTCAACACGTGGTGAGAAAGGAGTGTTTTCCAGCTACGTTCTGGGCCCCGGTACGTCCTCAGCTACCCGCAGAAGCGTCGTCCCTCTGGGCCAATCGTTCAGCCAGATGGAAGGGACGAAATTCCCATTGTCGTCTGAAGTGACTTCCCTCGATGGCTTCTTCTACGGTGTCCCGTCCTGGCGTCTGCTCAATTTAGACTGGATCTCAATGTGACTCTTCACGCTCGCGAATCGGAAACCGAGTGACTGTTTTTCTCCCTCACGGCTCCTTCCCTGCTGCTTCGGAGTTGCGATGTTGGTATTCTCTTTTTCACGATGACCGCACTCATCACAGAGCGTCAACCCCTAGAGCGGCGGTGGCGTCCAGAAAATTTTCCTACCAAAGCCACTTCAGCTGTTCGCCGTCGGCTGTACGCTCGCAGGCTCGCCTGGTCACCCGTCGAATCGTTTCGGCAGACAGTGGCTTCATTGGTCGGAGTCACCGAGGGAGCAGCTGACTTGGCTCTCGTGGAATTCCTTGCCAGTTCAAACAAACGATCGAAGGATGATCGCAATGAAAACAAATGGGTCGAGTTATCGAATCCGCTCTTCCGGCTCACGTGCCCATCTGCCGCCCACCCGACCGTCTGCCCGTCATAGATCCTGCGGGCTAACGCGGTGGTGGTCGGCGTTGTACGTACCTCGTTCAAGCTGAATCGGAAAGACATTTGAATAATATTTCCGTGAAGCGAAATTTCGCGCTCCGACACCCAAATTTTAGGAGACGATCGCGGAAGCCGAAAATCACATCTTTAGGAAAACTGAGACATGAACGGCAACTCTCAGAGCCAGAAAGATCTCCCCGGTAGAGATCAGTGAAGAAAGAATGAGACGAAAAGCCCAACCGATTCCGAAAAATATTGAGTCCTTCGGGGTGAGTTACGCGACGAAATATTAATCTCATTATCAATGATTCTCTCGTGACTTTGGTTCGGTCGATCGCTTTCTTCGCTCCGAAATCTGCCGCTGATTGATAGCTTCATTCAGTGAATCAATTCTCTTCGGAATTTTTCATTGGGCTTCTCATAAATCTCAATCTGGCTCCTCGATCGCTCCGCATTCCCCTCGTCGGTCTCGATGAACCCGTGCCCGAGAAGGAAAGCCAGCGTGAGTGGAAACCCTCACTCTCCCAGACTTTTTGTTGCCTGTTTTCCATCCAGATTAAATTCCGCAGAAACCATCCTCCACCACTAATCACGCAGAGTATTCAGACTTGAGGGCTAGTCCAGCTCCAGCCAGAAGGAGAGTCTTGACTGACTCACTGCCTGACTGAAACTCAAGAGCCGAATTTAGACGCTGAATCCTGGATCCTTACGAAGCAGATGCAACTCAGAACTAGCTGCTCGAGTGAATCCAACGGCAGGGAAAAATAACGAGCGGCTTGCAACGGCATCATTCCCGCGATTTCGTGCGGAAACGAACTTCGGTCACATCTTCTCTATTTCGCGCGAGCTGGCGAACGAGCGCGCGCGGTCTTCCGTTCGCAGCTCGTCTGCAGTCGAACACGGAATTCCCATGAGACTCAGTCAACGATAGCGAGGCATAAGAAGCCAGGGAGCTTGCGTCGCGCAAACGAACGTCTACGTCGAACAGTCCGAACGCGCCATCTCCCTCGACATCTCGTTTGCATCCGAACAGCTCGCTCTGCCTTGATCGTTGTCCTTGGAGAACTTCCGAGGTGTCTCTGGATCCAGTTCCGAACGGGAGATTTACGCCGAAGAAAAACGAGACTTCTCGGTGCAGCGGCAGACGAAGCAACAGACAAAGCAGAACAAACCGCTCGAGTGGGTGACGCAGAAGTCCGTCTCCATTTAACTTCATTGTCTTCCGGGGTAGTCGTCGAAGGGATGTTTTGCGTTTCCCCCGTCGGCGGCTACGTTTTTGGCCGGTTGAGCTAGTAGTTGAACTTTTACTTGCTGGAGAATCTGCTTGCTCACCCGATCCTCGTTGTTGGCAACGGTCTGCCGTCGGGACGGTCTTTCCAGCGACAGGCATCCAGCCACTCAGCCAGTGCGTCAGCCGATCGTTCTGTCCGCCGCCGTCGCCGGCTCGAAAGTCTTCCTGACGACGACGACAACGCCGACGGTCAGCCAGTCGACGGCAATCGAGTTAGGAGCAGAGCTTGTACGGAATTCGGTTTTCTGATGTCCCATTGTGTCTTAGTTCATTTTTTATGGATATTGAGCTTTCCGACGGGGTTTGACTTCTACAATGGACTTTCATTACAATCGATGATGGCCGCTGTCTCACGCCATGTCGCTATCGAATGGCGTCCATCTGACGCGTCTCCGGGGGGAATCACGAGTTCGAAAACCGAAGTGAAGAGTGATTTCGATTAATGTGGGAATCAACCGCTCGCTGGAATTAGAATTTGAAATAGGAGGCGCCTTCTCGATTCATCTGCATGCTTCAGTGGAATCCACGACGAGAAATATAAATGCACACATGGGAAAAACGTCTGTCGGCAAATGGAAGCGATCCTGAGCCAGCCAGAGCTCCCGTGAAAAAAGCGCACTGTAATCTCGTTACTTATGTATCTGAAAGTTCGTCCTCCACTCCTGTGTCCGAGCGTTCATCTGTGTCAGTCTGGCCGGTCGTTGTCAATCAATCAATGGGATGAAGCGATGGCTGGCCCGCGTGAGTCTGCTCACCGAGTCACTTAGTCAGAAGTCGATCTTCCATTGTTTTCTAATGATGTTCCATCTGAATTCTGATCGAGTAGTTCCACTCCTCAAGTGTAGCGTTTTCCATCAAGTCTACGTGCCCCACTCACTGACGATAAATTTCCAAATAAGCAAGCAGCCTGAATGAGCAAGGGGGGAAGCGCGCGTAAATGTGCCGCCTCTTCGTCCGTTTGGCGTCGAGTAGATCCGGTAGATAATTTTGAGCTGTCACAAGACAAAGAGCCATCTGTTACGATTGCGTTCCGAGCCATTATTTTCCTCGAAAGGTAAAAGCAGCCCGAGAAACTGAAAGACGAAGCGATCGAAGCCAACAACCCCTCATCGCAAGAAGTCGTTCCGGAGGAAACGTCGTCTTCGTTGCTTAGTTTTCATCTTCATCGTCGTTCCGAAGTCGTTCCAAAGCGCTCAGCCAATGCTGTCATGTCAAAGCCGCGCGGCGAGACCTTTCCCTCTTCCGAGAACTGTGCGTGGGGAGCCTCCCTCTCTGAGCACTTCCCCCACCCCCCCCCCCCACTCGCCCCCGCCTTCGTCCTCGATGCTCCTGCTTGCTTTCGACATTTTTCCCCCCTCTCTCTGCTTCTAGTAATCACAATCTTCGGCACGGGGAGTCTCCTGTCGCCGCCGAACCCGAAATTCAGTCTCAGCGGGAGAGGAAAGATGTCTCCCTGTATTGGTTTTTTTCCGTCGTCGGCGGCTCCACCTGAGGAGTTCCCGCGATGACAAAATCCAGCGCAGACACTCTGGTTTTCTCGGGGTCCGGGTCATGGGAAAGGGCTCCTCCGATTTCTCCATCGAAGGATACCTGACTGGATTCCAACTCGCGCTCGGCGTTCCGTTTCGAAATGGACTCGCTAGAATCCAAGCCAGAAACAGGTGCGGGGAAACGATCGCTCACCGGGACGAGTGTCGCCGATTCGGCCGGTGGCCGCAATCCAGTCGCATTTCGCTCAATGAGCGACATTAGGGCGAATGCCCGTGAATTTCAGAATGCCCGCTCGCCTTGAATTCCAGATCGGAGTCGACCAATGAATAGATCGCGGAGAGAGATCACGCAGAGTTGTGCTAATATTCTTTTCTCGATTGCTCCGCTGTCCACCGGCCCGGCCATCCATCGGATCGCGTGAACGCTCGCTCGCTTGCCAGGTTTGCTCCGCTCGGGATTTTTCCGTGCGGCTGACGGAGGCTTTTACGTTGAAGAAATGACAGCTTTTGCGAAAGCGGAGATCTTCATTTCGCTGCCACACTGAACGACGACAATGCCCCATACGCCCACAATGGCCGAGGCAGAATTCGTCTTTTCTGAAGAATCGGCTTTCGTCTTAGCGTCGAGAGTCGCTCCGTATTGATCCGCCGCGCGCCGGTGGCGCCCATTCCGTCGACGTGACGGAACGAGCGAGAAAAATAACAAACCGCGAGAGCTGCTGCTCTCGATTAGGGGTAAAGAGCAGAGCTACATCGAACAAGCGGACCGAAGTTCCTGCACCGTGGTAGTGGCAGCAGAAAGCGATGCCTTTGTGATACATAGAAGCGGCTCTCCACCACAAGTCAAATTATGTAGTGCGTTACTCCCACCCGTCCGGCGTATGACATCTTTCCTCCGCGGCGTTCGAGCAACCGTGGACGCCGTCGAGAAACCTACGTACCCCGTTGAAATCATAGTTGTATCGCTTCGGCAAGCATGACCGGCGAAATACAGCTCGCAGAGTGATTTTTTTTTGGAGACGGGAGGAATTTGAGAAACTCCGGGGAGAGTCTGCGGAGAAATCGTGAGTCGAGTTCTCTCGTCTTCGCGCACGAAAATTTCGCGAATCGCCGAATCGGCAATCGTTCGCCTGACGAGAGGACAAGTCGCTCGCGTTGAACGATGACGAAGACGACGGCTGGACTGATGATAACGAGTTTGATTCCCATGTTGATAAAGTGTCATGCCGGCTGTCGGAGCTTAGCGGCGTCGTGAAACATTTGTTTCTCTTCGCTCTTCTCTCCAGATCCGCATCTAAACAAGCGAAATTCCGTTTGCTTCTCCGCGTTGGTACAAACACGCAAAATTTCTGCTGCCATTCTTGCTACATGAAGCGAGCGCACCGAAGCAACTGTTGGTGGAAACGATTCAATGAATGTTTGATAAGCGGGACGCTTTGTCATTTTCTTTTCGGAAATTTCTAGGCCGGGTTGTTTTCGGCTGTCTCGGGAGTTTTTCTGATCTAGAGCTCCAGAGGGAAATATTATTCCGCCTCAGGGAAGAAGATGATCTAGAGGGAAAAGTATCATGTAGTCAATAATATAATCGGATGCATACACATCCAGCAAGGGGACACGACCTCGACTTCCGAACTTGAGAAAATTCGTCTCGTTCCCCTCCCCGGAGCGAGATTCATTATTCTACGGACCCCCTCGCCTTCCCCACCGATTTCCAAGGGAACACGATAAGTGATTCTCCCGAACGGGTCATTGGAATTTCATTATCGACTGTGTGATTGGGAAGCAGAGTCTGTCAATGTAAATGAATCGATTCGCTCGGGATTTCTGCCGGGAGTACGAAGTCTCGTATTTTCTCCGTCCAGAATCCATTCTTCACGATCTGGCTGGCCGTGCACAGCGCTGGCTCGGCGTTGACCGCTGCCCGAGTCGAAAACGATGATTTGAAATTGCTCGTCGATAGACATCTGACCTCGGTGGTGGAAAACAATCGAGGTTACGACGACGCACGGCCGATGCTCTATCTATCCATCTATGCATCCATCCATTCATTCATTTTATCATCCGGACTCCGCTCATTTTGACGTGGTCGTTATTTGCCGCCGGAGAAACCGGTCACGTAAAATGCGTTGTCTCAATTAATTGTTTTTCAACATGGGGAGTGCCCGAGCCTAATTCGGTTTTTTCGTTGCTCGTATTTCTCTCTTCATCTGAGATAGTGTCTTCACGGCCGGATCTTCCAGACGTACATATATAGCTCTCGGCGCGGATGACATCGCCTTGCCTCGTTGAGACTCCGAGGGGAATTCCAAGAAATTCCTCGCAGATCATGAAAAACAAAACAAGGAGGAACGAGAGGACACGGACAGGTCTGCACGAATGGCGATTGCGGGGAATTCTTCCACGAAACGAAATTAAGTGCGTTTGAAACGAACGCTTGTTCTCTGAACGCGGTCCCTCAGGGGGTTAGTCGGCGGCGTTTGGCAAGCTGTCGGAGTTTGACGACATCAAGGAAAAGAGAACGATGACCGACCGACCGAACGGAGCATTCAGTTTCCCGGACGGATGGGTAAATGGCTTTGTAGGCTCGTTGGCTGCTCCGTTGGTTCCTTGATGGCTTGCTCGGCTGGACGGTCGGTCCCTTGCTCGGTTGGTCGGTCGGTCGCCTGGCTGGCTGGCCGGCTGGCTGACTGGCTAGGTAGATAGGTGCGTGCGGACAAGCAAGTGGCCTAGCGGGCGGGCGTGTGTTTGAGTGAGCGTACGTGAGTAAATGTACGTGGAGGAAGTGGAATCAGGAGAGTGAAGTGCTCCTCGTTTTCGAATAGCCGAGTGAAAGAGTAAATATTTGTTCCGTCCCCTTCGTCTTATTCTCTTCCTTTGGAGTCTCCGTCGCCACCTTCGAACGCTTGAAGCGGCGGAGCCCAATTTGCATCGACATTCCAATGTTGACCTTCCGATAGACAAAGCGATTGTCACCCGCTTGTTTCTTTCTTGGAATCTCTCCCTTCAAATCAGACCAGGGCGTACACGCTCAGTGTGGAATTCCTTGCATGCGGTGAATGGGGAGGTATTTTCGGAATACCCGAGCGTCACGTCAGGCCATGAATAGCTGCTGCTGCTGCGAAATTGCTCGGATGGATCGTTGTCTCGGTTTTCCAAGCGAATGCACGGGTCGATTTCGCGTCAGTTTACACTGGGGGCGTTCCGTGTCCAGGCCGCGGTGTCGCTCCGAACTCAGGCGGAGTCTCATTGGTATTGTCGTTCTATTCAGACTCGGTCCTCGGAGGCCCGAATTCGACCAAGTTTCGAGCGATTGTTGTTGTCCGACGCGTGGAGAAGATTTGGAAAGCCCACGGCTCCCACTACAAAAGAATGGGAGTCGAGTTTTGAGTACAGTCGGACTTGAATCGACTGTCGTCCGCATCGGGCGACTTCAGCAAACGCGGTCATGCTACAAAACTCCTTCGATCCGGACTCGAAACGAACGACGAATGCTTGCAGAGATAGATATTCAAACTCCGAAAGCAAGAACGCACTGGTTTTGCTTCCGCCCACGCCGAGAGCACTGCTGGGTTTTTGTGTCGATCGGTGAAGAAGCTTTTATCTAACTTAGAGTGCGTTGCTTATACGTGAATAGTCCTGGTGTTCACTGGATGAGCACCGGGCCGTTACGTCCCGAGTGACTCGTAATCTCGTCGAGAGGATAGCAGTCGCTCATTGTTCTCTGTTGTTTAACAGAATATGAGCACCGCCACTGTCACGCCTCTTCCTTCTCCGGGACACCTCTTCCCCGACTGCTCGACCGTTGCCGCATTCGGAACGAGTGACAAAACTCCCACGCACAGTTCCATCGGCTGATGGGGAGGAGGGGGGGCCCAATGGGGGGTGCATCCCAAAACGGATCGAACTCGGACTCTCGACGCTCGAAGATGCGCCGAGGGAGAGAAGGGCGTATTCCTGGGCTAGGGAGTCCGAATCCAAAATTTCCCCTCACGAGGACGCCAAACACCAAGTTTCCGGCCGGAAATATCTCGATTTTCGAATCCTCCCTCAAACCGACGAGCCCGATAAAAAAAGCTCCGCAAGCTTCGGCGTATATTCAGAATTCTTTGCCATGGTCGGACCTCCTCGAATGTTGATAAAAAGCTCGCCATCACCGTGGTCGATGCAATCGTTCCGCTAATCTACGGAGTGCCAACCGCTGGCTTGCCGAACGCGTTTTTCCCTCCGAGTTTATCGCAGCATGCCGCGTCCTTGCTGTACGTCCATGCTGTCGCAGAGCACAGTGCCCGTCGACGACCGCCTGCCTGCCAGCCAGCCCGCAGCTTAGTGGAGCGTGATGGGCGGACGACTCTGGGATTGATAGCTCGTTTGGTCGTTTCTTGTTCAGCGGCTCGATCAACGGAACCGTATTGGCTCGTCGTCGCCTCTCCCGACGCGGTTTGTTGACGCTGCCGCTCCCGTCGCCGATGGTGACGACGACCGGCGAGAGTCTTAAACGCTCGAAAGGACACACGGAGACCATATTCCGGACGAGTTGCCGCTGCCGGCGCAAGTGGCGAAGAAACCAGTTGCCACCTTCCCGAGCAATGGTTCCGCAGTCCGCTGCCTGGCCGCGTGTTCCGATTCATCGCTCACGAGTCGACTATTCATCAAGTGGTATTTGTAAGCCGCCTGGAGTCACACATGGGGTTTTTGTTCTTCTGCGCTTGTCATCGCTGGCCCCGTTGCTGCATCGAGTCGGGGAAGCCGTCGATCCGTGCTAGCTTCTGACAAGCAGGTCGGAACTCGTAGCTCGCCGTGGCTTGACCTCTGGGATGATGCCTCTGGGAAGCTGCCGTGTTGCCCTTTTCGCGAGCACTTTGTCAACGGCAGACAATTAGCGAGGAGCCGGAGGTCGATCCTTTAGCCATCCTCGGCGCGGCCGTCCTTCTGCTCGTCTCTACCCCTCCTCCGTCTTCTCCTGTTGGACTTCCTTTCGTTCCTCGTGTCTCTCTGAGTGAGTGTTGACATCTTGATCGAGAAGAAACGGATATTCGTGGTCAAGAACGCCAAACGACACCGACCAGCGACGACCGGCAACGACGGAGACGTCGACGTCTGTTGTTGATGATGATGATGATGGTAATATCGACGGTCGTCTGTGGCGGGGCTGGCCGGTTTTGCGATGTTTGTCTTCCCATTCTGATCGGTTCGGTCGCTGTGTTTTCTTTTCTCTCCACTGCGTCTGGCTTTATCCCTCCGACTCGCTTCCTTTCTCTCTCTCCGTTCCTCCGACCGGCAAGCGATCTCCACTACCTAATGGCAAACCGGATACTTTTCGTCCCAAGCGGAGGTTTATTTTCGGTCGACGAATCTCTCCGCTGAGGCCCCTACGGTAGAGCTTTTGTCTGCCTACTTCATTCATTAGAGCCCCTGGTAGTAGTCACGGGAATTCGGACGACTCGCGGAATCCTGAATAAATTCACATGGGTGGATAAGGTTTTATTTGAACGATAGCACTGTTTACGGCATGCAATAAAGTCACCGTATACCGACTAGCGGCTTTGATGGGCGCCGGCCGTCGCGAGCAGGCACGGACGGTCAAGGAACTCAATTTGCAACTCGAAATAGCTGAGTGGGTGTTCTTTGTCCGATGGGGCATTGCCTTCTCTTTCGGGTTCTGGAGGTAATGCGCGGCCGAAGAGACCGGATGGAATATGGAGGAGAGACGCTCCGTCAAATTCGTGGAGGGAATAAGTCACAAATCGCTACTTCGGCTGCGAATGGAAAACGTCGGGAATTTCTCCGCTGCGGATGTCAAATCAGAGATTTTGGCTTCGGTAGTGAGGGAGGGGCCATTTGTCCTGATCAGAGATTCGCGGAATCTCCAACGCTCTTTGCTCTCGTGATCAGCGAAGGTCTACCCTATACCGCAGATCGCATCCAGCAAAACCGAAAAATCAAAAGAGAACATGTCGCGTTCGGCAACAAGGAGAAATCCAAGGAGAACAGAACACTAGCGAACGCGAGCAGGACCGATTGCGCGCGACGACTTACAGGACGGCTTTTCGATGATTACGCAGGGCTCATGAGCACGGAATTCAGCCCATGTAGAAAACCGATCGAGGTGGTCCAAGGAAAACCCTGCGTCGAGTCTACGTCAGGATGGCTCCGAAGAAAACCAAGAGGGACGATTTTCCCGGCGAAAATATCGTAGTTGCCTTGCGGTGGACGTATCGACCCATAGACGAACGACCAAAGCAATGTGGGACGGGAGATGTCGATAGAGAGAGCATTGAGGAAATGAACGCAATCAGAGTCGAGAGAAGCTCGGTGTCGACTCGTCGAGCGTCGGCGTCACGGTCAAGTAGATCAACCACCAATGCTCCTACAAGCCCTGATACGAACACCTGAATATAGGCGAAGTATTGTTCCGCGGGATCTTTTCTCATTTTTCCCCGTTTTTTCCATTCTTGTCGCGACAAGCTCTGGATCTTCTGCGCGCCTCTGGCTCCCGTTTGAACTTTCGATCGACGTGCGCTACGGAATCTCGTCTCGAAATCAGAATATCGATTCCGATTCTAGGGCTGGCTTTCTGTGTCGTAAATAAGCTTGAGTTCGATCGTGCCCCCGATCGGTTGACGTGCGTCGTCGGCACGCCTAGGTTCCCCGCGCCTCCATGGTGTGAGGCATTGCCTGGTAGCAGGCCGCACAATCTGACTGAGCGTTAATTCTCGGGACTCGTCTTCTGTCCTTTTCCTGTGGCGCCTCTGCCCCCCATCTCCCTCCTCTGAGCTGTTCTATCAAGTTCGCAAATCCAGGCGGGCGAACTCGCCTGCTGCGCTCGCCACCCGGTCAGGATAGTCAAAAGCACAATTTCATTTTCCGTCGACTCGCCCCTCGTTTTTCCCCTCCTGGATTGTAAATCCTGCTGGACTTCATTCCGAGGAATGCTCCCAGTCCCCCCTTGATACGTTTTTCTCTCTCCTCGAGTCTCGAGCCAAATCCCCGCAGTTTGTTTGCAAAGGCAATGGAGAAAGAGGAGAAAGAGTGGGCCGCCTCTACCGAAGGAGAGACAACATCTGCAGATGACAGGAGCCTCTGCGACAACTAGCCAGTAAGCTGCCAGCTCGCTCGCGGCCCTGGCGCGCCACGAGGCACTTTCTCCAGGAGCCCGCTCTGAAACATTTGAAAAAGCGAGCTGCGGGATACGATTGCTTTCATTTCGTGTTCACCTGTTTACCTGTGGATGAATGCCTAGTCATCGGAGAGTTTCAAGTTCGAGGAACCCCATGATGAGCTCGGATGTTTGAAGTTGATCATCACTTTCAAGAGTGATCTTGCTTGTCAGAGTTCGGCAAACAACTTCGAAAGTCAATCAGAAACCTCTCTTTGGGGAGCCGGAATCGTTTTATGTTCAACGTCGGGTTCAGTTACGATTAAAAAAATGAGAGTTCCAAAAATCGATGAAAGTTTCTCCTGGGAGCTCGAAATGGTTCGAAGTTTCATGCCCAAACTGCTCATCTCCTGAGCCGGGTGAATCAACCGGCACGTTATGTTGCTTCTTTAATTCAGGTAAAACTCGGAATGTCGTTCAATATCGTCTGCAATCATAACGATAGGCGGAGACCGAGATTCTGCAGGATTTAGCCGAGCGTCTTAGGATCTAAGAGCATACCTCGTATGATCCCGAGTCGAGGTCGGAGCTTTGCGAAGATGCGACACCTGCGAGAGGTTTCTGAGAATTCCGCGATTTGCGCGCGTGGCAGCGGACTCACGAGCAAAATCCTTTTCTCGACTCTCGTTTCCCTTCGGCGTTTTCCGCAACTTTTAGTTATCGCTAGACCAACTGCGAATGTTTCCTCACTTCCCGGCGGCTGTTGCAACCTCTTCGCACCTAGATGTGTCTTTTCGGCTGGTTTTCGGCGCCCATGAACCGTCTGACTGACTGACTGACTGACTGACTCCCGGTTTGACGAACGGTGAGGCTTGCTCGACAGCTAGACTTCTTGCTGTGAAGTCTAGGACTCCAAGCCGACAGAATTGAAGGTCTTCCTCTCCGTCGGGCATAACCGCGCGAAAATAGCGAATAAAAGGAGCCATTCCGACGTCGAATGTCCCTTCAGATTATGGTTTTAGATGACCTTTCGAATGACACCTTTCTCTTCTACTTGAGTGAGAAAAACGGTTTCGCTTCATGGCTAGCTACTGTGGGAAGTCGGTTCTGACCACTTTCAAAGACTAGAATGCATTTTTGGAAATTCTGCGAGAATGAATCGGCTGCTGAATAGCTCCTTCGGTCAATATAACTCAAATTCGATGACTGATCTCGAGCGGAAGAAACTTGGGTCGGATTACCACAAGAGAGAACAGTCCACGAAGGAAATCGAGATCGTTCCTGAGAGACAAATCCAATAGAGACCGATCCAGGACCAGCAAAAAAATGTGGTCAGCAGGTTTTTCCCCGAGGCACCTGCTGTGTAGAGATTTCACAATTATTCTTGTTTACTCACCACGTCACAGCAGGTTCCGCCTCGGAATTTCACACCCCGAAGGAGGAATGTTCGGGCAGCCTTGAACAGATCGCTGTCATCCCGAGAAAAAGCTTCCGATAAAAAGAAATTCTGATTTCGATCCGATGTGACCATACGTTGACGGATTGAGCCGTCTATATTTTTCTGCAGCTCCCATGACCAGTTTTCCCCAATCTCTACCAAACAAAGTCGTAAACATTACCAGCAGCTTTTTTACGTCTTCATCAAATATTCTGGGAGCTCTTGGGATGAAGTTATTCGGTGGCTGCCGGCGGGATTCTACCCCGCTGTCCGCCCTAGAACTCGATTTCGGAATTCCGTCTAATTTCCGTGATACGACCCATGGCGGAAAATAGCTCCTTTTAACGGTGTCAATTTTATGAGAAATCTCCGCGAGTCAGAAATGACTACTTTCCGCGTCTACAAAAGGAATGCGCCTGAGCTTTCGGTTGCCGCTTCGATTGCCTGTCTGCCAGCCTGCGTGCTTGCTTGCTTGCTCGCTCACTCGCTCGGTTGCAACGTTCGATCGATACTCATCATCGAATAAGGAAAGCAAAGATCGTTGACCCCCGGCCAACGTCCTCGCGCCAACGGTGCCGCATTTAGTTACCATCCACCGTCGCCGTCGGCTGACTCCAGGCATGCCTACAGGAGCTCTAGTCGTCTTGTCGAAGCACATAGTTCGAGCATAATACGACGACAGATCGCATCGCTGAGTGCACAAGGGAACACGAGACACATCTGTGCACTGACCATTCTCGGAGTCTGTAAGAGATTTTCTTCCGGGAGAGATGTCGACTCTTCGACTGTTTGGGTCGAGACGCCCGTTCTTTCCATTTGCTTGGAATGGAATGCATGAACAGAGCTCAACTTGTCGGAGCACAACGGAACCCAGCCCTGCGTATCAGATCAAACGTCGAGGTGACTGGCTGGCTGCCTTCTCGTACAACTCTGGCGACTCCCGTCACCACTGCACGAGTTACAACAGGCGCTTTCAGTCACTGAAGACTCACTCGCGCGGCAACAACAGATAGGTGCTTTCCGTGCTCAGTCTGCACCAATCGCTATCAACCACTTCGATGTATCATCCGACTCGAGTACTCGGCCGGGAAAATTCCCCGAAGAGCGCCGAAGAAGTCCCGATCCTTGCGTAGAGATCCGAATTTCGGCCTCTATCCATCGACGATCCGATCGATTTGGACAGAACTTTCCTTTCTCCGGAGTTCTGCTACAAGATTCCCTACCGGGCCAAATGTTCTGTAATTCCCCCACAGGGTGGCTCCGAGTCCACGATGCCGACGTGGAGAGCAAGCATTCCTCTTTTTCTCTTCCTCGGTCTATTCCTTCTTGCGGATGATCCCGTTTCGGGAGAAGCATTGGTATTCCCAAGACGTCGGGAGGGCTCGGTGATCCGTCGGTGGCTTCGCCTGATCTGAACTTTCACAGAATGTTTTTTAGATGTTCGCAGCTCACCATTTTGTATGCACTCATGTTCCATCGGGGTCATTCTCGAGCGGGATCCAATGCCGACCAGCTGGCCGACGTTCTCGCACCCACCGCACGTCAGCTCGGAGCGTTTTTCTGTTGACATTGCTCGAGAAAAAGCGGACACAACCTGTTAGCTGTACAAACAGACAAACGTACGAACCGGACAGATTTGCTTTCATTTGAGTTTCGTCGTGAGAGGGCTGGGCGTCCGTGCTCGGACAACCAACCGCCCGGCCGCCCCCCCACCTGCTCGCAGGGACAGTCCGATGACCGCTCACGGATGATGTCACTGGAGGAGTTGTCAATCCGTCGGCGACCTTCCTTGCGAATTGTCGATCACCTGATGATAACCTTTCTTTTCTTCATCGGTGTGATAAAACATCTGACGACATCAACAAGTTCGATTCAAAGGCTCGAGCGCCGCGCGGAGCGGGCGCCCGACTGGCCGAACAAAGGCTCACCGGTGGGCTGTCGAGTCCAGCTGAGAAATCGTGGGTTTGAAGTACGAAAGTCGAAAGGGAACGATTCGAATGACGACGATCTGATGATGATAATAATGACGCTGGAAACGATGATGAAGGAGAATCAAAATAAAACGGACACTCCACGTCGTCGTTCGTCGCAATTCGCTCGGTCCTGTCGCCCTTAAATGACTTTGCTCCTCAGAACAGAACGACGGCTACCGAGTCGGAGACGACGCTTCGGACATCGCGTTGCCGTGCGACCGCAGCGACAACGCGGCTCTATTTTCGGCGCTCCAGCGCGACCCATCGTAGGTCTCGTTGCTGCTCGTCTCACGTCGTAACTATCAGCCCGAGCGTACGCATCCTCACGCTCATCTGCTTTCACGATTCGGGTCAACTCTGAGCCGGAGTTCGGCCGCGTGGGTCAGACGTCGGGATGGTTCCGAACGAGACCGTCGACGTTATTTTCTGCGGCGCTCGGGACGGCGGCGGAGCCTCCTTTCAAGCTCCGATCGAAATACTTGTATAGAATCGCGCACGGTCAGTATAAAATGACCAGAGGTTTAGAAATGAGGATGATCGTCGGGGTCGCTTTCCCCGGACATCTGAATAGCTCTCGACTTTGACACAAGCCTATGAGTCGCAGAAAAAGAAGAAAGGGATAGACCGAAAATTACAGCCGTTTTCTCCATCGGCGATCGCGGAAGAAAAACTGAGTTTTTTCTTCATCTCTGCCATCAGTGCCCCTTTTCGATGAAGTACTTCATGGAAGAGCAGAAGACGAAGCCGCCGGCGGCGACGACGTCAGAAAGCGGCTGCCGGAGGGAGCCAAGAAAAGGAGAACGAAGACGGACACAATGCGCTCCGGGTTCGAAAGACGCCTTTTGTGCAAAAAGAATCCGAAACGTAGACACTGCAGATCTCCTGCCACCGTCAGCGATCCGAGCTGACGGAGCTTTCGCCGGTCGCGGCGTCGAGCTGACCCTTTCCGTGCAGATAGGAGCGAGGCCGAAACCCAGTTCAAGAAGAACCGGAAGCCCCTAATTGGAACTCTCGAGCTCATTGAGAACTCCTCAAACCACTCATTTCCCAATATCTGCTGGGTAGCTCGTCATATGAAATAAAGTCGCCCCATCTGCCGCGCTGGGGGCCGGGCTCTTGCGGTGTGGCGCTGAGATCTTGCTTTAGGATCGGTTTGGCTCGGATGTTGACGACTCAGCTCAATGAGAGACGTGGACTGCAGGCTGGCTTCCGACGATGACGTCACGGACAGAACGATTTTTATCATCTCCCACTTGGTCTTCATCTCTGAACGCTTTGATCAAGGTTACAGGAGACAGCCGGAGTCATTAAGTCATGTTCCAGCTGGAGATGATATCCAAAGCGAAGTCTGCGAATAACTGTGGAATTAAGTCTCTAATGGGAGCGTGCTAATGAAAAAGGAGAATCCCTCCATTCGCAGCTAGAAAAACTGCAGACAACTCGCTCATAGTCACAGGAGCACGCGATCACTGACAAAAACTCGTTTCGGTTTATCACATGGTACCACGGTCTTTGCGATACGTCCCAGTCGGACTGGAATTCGGTGCCTCCTACAGGTGTTCATTCTCCCGGAGGGGATCAGACTTGGAAGGTTTTCCAGGGCTGCAAGTGAGTGAATCTCTTCGGAGTTCGCTTCCACGTCGGGAAAAAATCAGTTAATCACAGCAAGTGATCATTTATCTGTCGCGAGAGGGGCACTTGGGGGACATTTTATTGCAAATAGAGATCACCTACATTATGCTTTTCCTCTTTCAATAAATTCGGAGGAGTTAAGGCTTGGAGGAGTAAAGGTTTCTCAGTGGAGCGATGCTCTCACGGCGAAGCACAAATCACTCCGTGCATTTTCCCGCGATGGCCAAGAGATTATTCGAGGATATTCGAGATAATCGCTCCGAGGAAGCGGACGCGGAGCGCGCGGAGCACTTTTAGAGGCTGGCGCGGGCGGTTCCACTAACTAAGAGTTTTAAACGAGTTTCGGTATCTCCATGGATCTCGGCGCCCGAAAAGGCTCGCCTGAAGCCTGACGGTTGCAGTGCGTGTTCCCTCGATCCCGTCGCTTCGGATACCCATTCTTCCCGTCTGTCCCCTTTCCTTAATTGGTAGTAATCCATATTGATTCCCTGGAACGGTCTCCATAGTCCTCTTCCGGAGCAAGGTTCCCTTTAATTGTGTGTGCACCCGACGGTAGCTGAGCGTATCGGTGGCTCGCGTTAAGATTTCATCAACTTCCGATCGTCAGACCTTATCTGGCCGTACCGGTAGGAGCAGGAGAGAACTTTCTCTGAATCGCGGCGATCCATTCGGCGTACGTCCGCTTCGGCGAACTTATAAATAAGCCTCCTCTATCCGTGTCGAGCTCCGACCGGAGGCTGTCGGTGGCCCGGGATATCCGGAATTCCGATACGAGATTTGTTCTGCAATTATACAAATAAGCCTCGTCCATGCTATATGTATATTTCTATGAGACGCGATATGTGTCATCGATGGAGCGTGCCGGATACAAGCGAGTAGCTTCGATGAATAAAAAGCCAATCGTATATTATATAATACGGCCAGTACAGAGGTTCCATTAACTAGTATAAATACATATTCATGAAGCGTCACTCAGCCATATGAATGGCTGAGCGAGCCAACGAACGATGAATTTGCATCAGGAAGCACCTCCAGACCGCCGTGTCGGTATACCCGAAAAAACCGCTCGGTGCCGACTCCGCTTAGTTACTTGGGGCGATTCTGATCCATCAGACGGGACATTGCACTTAAACGCAGCGACTAACCTACGCGGCGGACCGATGCGATTGTCAGAGCCGTCCATCAAGGACCACGCGTTCGCTTCATGGGCGTATTATGTATAGCAATGATTAGTTTGTTCTATTAAAGACAAATTACCCCGCGTCGATGTTTACGAGTTTCTGATAGAATCGACGGTTCTCGAAGACGAGAACGGGACGCATTGAAGTTGGAGCGGCGGAAGGCAACTCTCCCATTCGCAGGACGAAAGAAACGGGGCGAGGCTGGTTAGGGATTCAATTGGCGAATTGAGCCTATCTGGATGCAGCCACGGACGTAATGCGTTCCGATACTTCCAATCAAGCCTTTTGTATGTGCGGGCACGTCCTGCGTAACCCTTGGAACATGAACTGTGCCTGTTTCCCGAGTGAATTTGATAATGGATCATTATTCATGGTGGTAGCCTACGATTTATCAACGGTGTCTTTGAGTCGCAGCAGAATCCGCTCATGAAGGCGACCAAGCTCCGATTAATCGATCAGACTAATCGGATGTTGAACGACGCTGTAGGAAAGGCTCACCTTCGCTTGAAAATATGTACGAAAAGACACGCCCAGCTGGAAATCTACGGGAATCTACGGTCTTATGCGCTGTGAACGAAGATCCGGTCAGAGCGGAATCACTCGATTCTAACGCCTTGTTTTTGTGTCGTTTCAGGAGGTGAGTCATCATGCCCGCAACATCCGACGCTCGCTTTCATCGTGCTAACCGTCAGGTCGCCCGAAATATTATCATAATACTACACGCGTTGCTTGTAGGGAACAAATACATACTTCATTATATTCATTAATTATTACCATTGAGTACCGTCCGTGTTCCTGCTCGTGATCTGATCCGCTGACCGTCACACGATCAATGTTGAGTAAGTGGCTGCCCTTCGGTCTTACGGAGGCACCTCGAGAACCATTGTTCCATGAACAAGGAACTCTTTACTACGTGTTCGAATCAAAGCGGGATAATTATGGGAATTGTCTTCGTGCTTATCGCTGGGGCTTGAACACGGCCGAGTGACCCGCATTTTTATCTCGGGCTGACGATTTTCAAGATTTCAGAATAAGTCATTCGAAAAGCTGTCAGTCCCTGGAACTACAAATCTTGACTAGAGATATCTCTTCGGGGAGCGTCCATGCGTGAAGTCACCGTTCTCGGCTACCGCAATGTGTTCACTCTTTGGGGTTTTTCATACCGTTTTTTCGTTCGGTGTCATACGATGGAGTTGACACGTTCCTGTCGAGCACTCATCTCGAGCGGGTCCTTTCCGGCACCTCGACGGCGGCTGAAGTCTCAGGGCTTACTTCCGAACGAGGCCCGGAACGTCCCTGGCCTGTTGCCCGCAGATGTCGGAAAGAGCCTCGGATAAGAACTCCTAGAGATCCACAGTGGATCGGACGCAATGTGACTCTTTTGCAACCACAAGGACTAGGATCGAAATTCATTCTCTATTCCTGACGACTTCGGGTTCTGTTTTGTCTACGAATATTCGTGATCGCTCCGATTCTGTTGGTGGCGAGATGGGCTCTCCGAGTTCGATCGGCGGTTCATTCAGAGGGAAGGCTGTTCGGTCCTTAATAAATCAAAATAGTGTGTGTTAGAGTATGTGTGCTTGTTGCGCGCGGGATTTCCGGGAAAATGGACGAGTCATTCATTCCTTCTGGACAGCGGAAAATGAAGAAAAACGAGGAAATCTCGATGCGGCCGTCGAGGGGGATGAATATCGCGTAAAGCCTTCCATCGATCAGCTACGAGATTTCAATCAGCGAGGGCGTATTCGTTGCGATGAACTCTGAGACTGAGGAGACGCTCCGCCTTCGAAAGATCACACTGTATCTGTAATTTTATAACTATTCTTCAAAACGAGGAAAGTACCATACCGCTCCGCTCGCAGACAAGGAGGGTCCAGACCCTGAAGCTTCCATCTTGGAACAATCGCTCAATTCTTGAGCTCTGACAGCGATGCTATTGAGTCGTAGAAGGATGCAGCGAGGCTCTCAGTTGCAAAACCGAATCATTAATTTCCAATCGCCCAAAATCATTGAATCAGAGCCTCAAGCCTCGTCGGTCGAGCAGAAACTTCTCGAGAAAGAGATAGGATGAAGCGACGATGATCATGACGATAGCGACCGTGATAATTTGATGGAGATCGAAAAGGAGAGGTTTCCGGATGGAACCGCATAGAACTTATGGTTTCTCACTCGCTCCGTCCAAGAGACCGGTCATCCCACTGTTCGTGGTTTAGACCACGGATGATTTTGCAAAGACGGAGAAAATAGTGTTTTTCAAGAAGTCAAGACGGAAAGGCCCACTGAGCTTCACTGGGTCAGATCATTGATGGATTCCTGAGGACAGTTCTCTTTTCTATATTCCTCGGGGTTCTTATTGTACGTATGCCATTCACCTGATCGCTCGATCATTCACTCGGTCGATCGTGGTCCGATACTCGACGGGTCCGGTGGCCGTTCCGCCAGCAGGTCGGTTGGCTCGCTACGGCAACGGGTAAGCGAGTTCTGTTGTGAAGTTTGGAATTGCTCGGCTATGCATAATTTAGCCGCTCGTCTCGATAGACAATGATTGCCGTTTCGGCAAAGTTTATAAAACAGATCGTCACGGAACTTCGGACCATCACGGCTTCGCGAAGTCCAGTATCTGCTGAAATCACTGGTCTGGATCTGCCGAGTGTTGCATGGCAGGCGATTAAGACGTCATCGACGCCTGATCTTGGCGGGGTGGTCGATAATTTTCAGCTGCTGTCGACCGATACGAGGAGTTCCTCGGCGCGTCCATTGGAATTTCCCCCCTACGGGAAAGGTTTGAGGATGGCGATCGGGTCAATTTCCGTTTCCCTGGATGAGGGGTCTTATGTCTCGCGCGATTGTGAGTCACTCAAAATAGGTAACTCGACGTCCCGCTATCACAAAGGTTTCATCGCCATACCACCCGAGAGATTTGGCCAGTTCAAATTCTCCGCGCGAGCGTTCCACGACGACGAGCTCGCATGATGCGGCTGCACTTATCACTATGAGTCTTTCGGTGCAGCATCGTCGCATTTAAGAGCATTGTATTCAGGGGACTTTCATTCTGACGACGAAACTGCGGCCTTCTCCCATGGGATGTCTTCCCTGTCGTTTCCGACTCTCGACTCTCTGCTTCTCCCTAGCGCTCAAAGTCCTCTCCCCCCCCCCGAGTTACGGCCCTACGAAGCCTTTAGCATATAATGCGTGAGCCCTCCTCCCACGAACGGAAGGGCTCTGTCGTGTAATGGGCGTCGTGTAAAATTTAAGCACTGCTCCTCCCTCGTGTTGTGTTCGCGGAGGGTGGGCATTCCGAGAAACCCCCCAATATGCGAAATTACCCCTTGAGAGCGGAAACCGCTGACGTCTCCAACCTAGAATTGAGCTGACCGCTGGCACCGTTATCACCGCTGTCATACCGATAGCCGCTACCACCTCCGAGCGGCCGTCCGAGATCCATATCCATCTCTCAGAGACGGCAACGGTCAGGAGAGGGAACTCGTGACCGAAGGCGCTCTATGTCATCTCGTCAGTCACCGAAAATTGATTAAATTATCATCATTCGTATCGTTCCCTCCGCTCGAGAATGGGAGAAATCCACTTCGGGTCCCCGTGGCTTCTCCAAGAGATCTTAGTCAGTGGGCTCCCGAGGGCTTCCAGTACAGTCTCCTCGGGGTTCTCGTAGGGTCTCCATAGGGCTCCCGTGGGGTCCCCGTAGGGTGACAGACCGTCGCTTCAATATCTGCTATGTTCTGGGGACGAATCCATCCTGGATTACAACTCGATCAGAGAATGGCTGTTATTGTTTTCCCGCAGAAGCTCGATCTCCGAATCGCTTCGCTGTGTGTTGTCCTAAGAAACTTGTCAGCCAACCTGTCGGTACAGACAAGCAGCCCCGCCGCCAGCCTGCCTGCCATAAATAGCCGCGAGCCTTGCCGCTCCTCAATGACTTAAGCATGTTGCTCGGTTCGAATGAGCGATCTGTGTTCTCTGTGTTCTGGTGAGCTGAGAATATTGATAGGCAGCCCTTCGGGGCGACTTCTCCCTCCAGAGCTTCACTTAGGTGGGAGAAGAGAAGTCTGTCCTGCTCGCTCGGCATCTCAGTTAGCTCGAGAGCCTTATTTGGAGAAGAATGGTTCGTTTGCTCGGAGCGTTACGTTCTATTCGCATCATAACTTTCGATTAACATTGTCTTTTTTCGGAATTCATCCGTCGCCGTATCCGTCAAGCGGTCCGATGCTCATTCGGCTGATGGTCGTTTGTTTCCCGGGCTGGGGCTTCTGACTTGAGGCAGAATCGTTCCGGTGTGGATTCATTGAAGTCCGCGAGTTCCGGAGCGTTATGGTCTCGGGAAAAAATCGCGAGATGCAGAGCGGAAGGGCGAGAGAGAGTCCGACAAGTAAACACGCTCTTCGATCTCTTGTTCCCGAGATTACTGCGCCCTATGTTCCAGTAGCTCGTCGATCGATCACAAGATGACAAAATCTCTCGGTCCCTTCATCCGTCAACTCGTCTACAACTGACTGTGATCAGCAATTATGCATGAAGCACCACCGGAGCAGCTTTTCCTCTCCCGATTGGAGACAAATCGCTCGCAGCGCTGCGAACGTTTCCAAAACTGAAATATTATTTTTCTTTCGGCCTTATTACAGCCGCTCGAGGCGAGCAATTCAGGAAAGCAACACGGGGGTGGAGGAGTGAGCTCGAGCGAGTGCAGCGAGAACTTCTTTCCCCGAGGGGCACTTATTTTTTTGCCCCGAGTGAGCATATGCTGGACTCGGCGTCAGTGGAAGAAATGAACGCTTTGATAACTTCTGACACTCCCTCATCCCGTGTTCATATCAGCTCTGCTCGGTGGCACAAGTCGTGGTGAATGAGGGGATGAGGCAGGGGGGAGGCGACAGGAGTAGCCTGCAAAAAGCGGAACGCAACACCTGGCTGAGAACACCGCGGGTCTATTCGGAGCTCCGGGGGGACGGGGATGGAAGCCGCTGCTGCTGCTGCTCCTCGTGATGGAGAATAGTAAAGCGAGCAGTTCGCGGAACTGTTGCAACTAAGAGCTCCCGTGCAGCTACTCCGGGAAGCCCCTTGCTTTGGCTTCAAGCATCATTATCAGCATCATTTCACGACGGCAGTCATGTTCAGTGGGCCTGTTGGGCGCCACCTGCGATTTGTTGAAGTCGGTCCAGGTGACTAAAATCCTAACAGAAGTTTTCGGGAAGCGGAACGTGACGAGGGGCCTCGTTGCCTTGCAGGAAAACGAATTATGGTGCCTGGCCATAGAATATCTCTTCAACTACTGAGGCATCAATCTTCGAGTGCCGAGAACAATAATAGTCAAAATGACGATGTCCAACTGTCTGTGTGAGTGACTGAGGAAAAGAAGCTGAATTCTGGCGGCAATTACTCTCATGGAAGGCGGATAATGCCACTTGGCGAGAAATGATCGCGTTGTCGAAAGGACCGCTACTGCTAGAATTTCTGTGGCGAGCACGTTTTGCAGTTCAAGGAGGCGCTTTATAGCGGACGCTCCATGACTCACAGCCACTGTTGTTCCGCGGAGCACATTCGCGCGGTGGGTGCGAGCACCGTGGCGGCGTGACTGCGCGAGTTTTTTTATATCCTTCCAGAAATCATGGGTTCGAGCTGAAGACGGCTCCAAGGGCTCCTGGGTTTAGAGGCCTTTGCATGGCGCTCCGGATGTCCGTTCGTGTCGGACTTCGATCGCCGTCCCTCTCGAGAAGTGGAGTCGTTTTGGAAAAAATTCCCCTCCAGCTCACGAGTGACGTTCGATTGCATTTCACTCGTCTCCTAATCCATTTGAATGCTCGTATCAGATTCAGACGTTTGAGGAAAACACTGGAGCTTCTGAACATTCGGGATCGGATCAAGAACAGATCCGAAGGAAAACGGTGAAGATCGTCGTCCGTGGAGAAACCACCGAGGGGAGAGGAGGAGGATGCCGATTGTTCCGCAACCGTAAGTTCTCGGCTCCTTCCTCCGAACGGCATATGAACGTATTCCGTATTCCGGGCGACTGTGTGGGTATCTGTTTGTTGATCTGTGGATCACGGTAAAGGGTTCGTCTGGCACCTCTTCAGCAGCGACCGCGCAGAGGGAGAATCGACCGAAGAATCTTCGGAGAATCCGAGACTCCGCCGCCGCAAACCGACACTTTGGAGAATCGGCACGCTAGAGCACACCTATCGACGCTGTTGGTTGCTAACAACACCAACAGCACCACCGATGGCGAGGCTCCCATTCCGAAAGAAAAAGCGAAAGAACGCGGGTCGAAGAACTTTTTGACTGTGATGGCGGCGGCCTCCAGTCATTCTACGCGCCCGCCAGCCCCAGAAGAATGACGCGATACCGAGCAGACAGACAGCCAGCCAGTTATCCGGACGGACAGGGGAACAGGTATCCAGTTGTTCAGTCATGTAGTCAGTCGTTCATTCATTCCGTCCGTCTGTCCGTCGGGCGGGCAGATTCCGACGGCGATGGAGTTTAATGGAATCATCGGCATCTTGTTCGCGTTCATCACACTGCCAACGCTCGGAACACGCTCATTGTGCTCGGAGTATTCTATTATTTTCATAATGTTTTTCATTGTTTCCCGGCCGCTCCGGACGTCTGTTTTGTTTTCAGTCGCGCCCCCGAGAACAAAACTGACCCGAATCGGTAAGGACTCGGACAAGCGCAGCGACGACCGAGACGAAGAACAAGACGACGACGACGACGCTGAGCACGACAGTGATGACTTTTCCTAAAAATGGAATCAACTTGTTCAATTGTTGTCGCCATTCGGGCAATTGCGATCAAGGGATTCCTCGCTCAGCTTCGCGGTGTGCTCACTGGAGCTCGTGTGAAAGTTTCTGCTCGGGACAATCCACTTTCCAGATCTTTCGTGAACGCAACGGAATTTCGGGGCGACGAGGTCGACCGACAACTCTGGGGAGATCGACGAAGAGCGGACTCAGACTAAGCTAACAGCTCCGGGGTAACGGCTCACAGAAGACGAACGAACGACGGCCCAATGGAGGAAACGAATGAGGGGACGACGACGCAAAAACCCAGACAGCGTACGCACGTGCTACTCTTACGATCGTTCGCTCGGACGCACGACGGATGTTGCGGAAGCAAAAACGTTCCCTTCGTCTGCTGCTCGTGATACACACGCTTCTGCGGTGGTCGTGGAAACACGAGCATTCGGATGCGTGCGCTTCGGACCAACGGCTAATAAGCGGGTTATGCGCGCCGCTCAGGCGAACTGCTGTTTACAGTACGATCAGCATTATTGCAATGCTTGCATCGAGGTGGCTCGCTTGTCCGCTCGCACGAGCATGAATCGTTCCACTAGCCGGCTATCGACATGTATCGCTGCTACGGAAATTATACAGCGTGCGGAAGAGGAGGCAGAAGAAAAGGACGGACGCTGAAGCGACTAAGAAGCTCTGAGACATCAGATATCAGCCGACAGATTTCTGTTTGAGGCGCGTGAAGTTCCAGAAACTCGTCGATGCTCATTCTGTCCCGGAGCTCCTTAGAGCGAAAACCCTGAGGAATTCGGGCTGTTGGAAAGGAATCGACGACGACCACGCAGAGAAATGAGGTCCCGAGACTTATCTTATCTTGAATGGCGGTGAAGACGGATTGGTTTATTTCAATGAAGCGCGCAGAACCCTGTCGCGAGGCACTTTCGACCGACCGACAAACTACCGCTACCGAAACCGCGTTTTTGGTCATTCCGAAAACATGAAATAAATTGCTGAATGGTGATGATGAACCTGATGAACCCGAAGAAAGGCACGATGAATGGTCCGCTTTGCAGCGGGCGAGCCCCGCCGCTCGATTCGATCAGCGTTAGTTTTTATGAACTTCCACAGGTGACCTCTGAACACAATGGCTAGTCGGTCGGCTTAATAGCAATGTAACTAGTCCGCCTGCCTGGGGCAAGCAAGCGATTGAGCCCTTCGATTGAGGAGCAGCGGCTGCGGAGCTATAATTCAAACGCGTGAATTATCTTTTTTCCTTGTTGTTGTGGCTATGGTGTTTTTCACCGTCTCATGTGTTGCTGCTGTCGCAAACAGTTGTGCATTCAAACCAATGCGGCGACTTGTTCTTCGGGCAAACATGGACGATCCGTGGAAACTCAACGAGAGCTTCTCGACGTCATCATAGAGTCCCAGAGATACACAGATATTTCCGTATCTCCGCGAAAACGGCGATATTCAGGTGAATGGATCGCTCAGACTTTCTCAGTCGGGTATAGAGTAAAGCTCGAGAAACACGAAACCCACTGATGCTCTTGGCGCTCGTCGGGTGAGAGGGAGGGGGAAAAATGGTTGATGTACTAGTTCGTGAGGAGTTCTTCCCGCCTCCGGGAATTCCGCTTCTTTACACTGACGTTCAGCCTTCCTCTATTTCTCTCTTTTCGTATGATTCCTCTAAGAGTCACCATCGTGTTCCGTTCTTTCGAGATTTCTCAGAAACTCGTCCACGTCGTTTCCGGCAGATTTTCCCTCGGCGCTTCCACGATTCCGTCGGCACGTTCACCTCCGCGAAGAAAATGACGATCACTGTCGGGCGGGCTGTTCGAAGACCCATGAGGAGAATAGACGGAGGATTCCGTGGAAAGGAGAAAAGAAAGCTAGATGAGGACGTCCAGCGATTTTTCCCCGACTTAGTTCATGCTTTTGCCCGTAGCAATGTCCCGTGTCATTGGTGATTCTTTTGGCTGCCCCCTGGGTTCTGAAAGAAGCCGAGAGTTCGAAATCTCCGTCATCGCGGAGCCCAGCGCCAAATGCCGACTGTCCCTTGCTTGACGTTCCGACGATGCACGTGCGGGTAAGGGAAGAAAGGCTGAGCAAGGGCCCAAGGTTCACACACCCCCAAGACCGAGGACCTAGAGAGCGGAAAATCGAGAATTATCTCGGCTCTGGTGACTCTCACATCATGGAATCGAGGGACTCACTCATCGGATCCAAGCGCCCGACAGCGATAATAATTAACCATCGTTTTTCGTATCCCGAGAGCTTAGACAGCGGTGACGACGACTTCGTAGAGCTCGAGTCGACGCCCGAGGCTTTTCCAACCGCTCGCTTCGTAGCGATGGAAGACGTCTGTCTCTGAGCTCGGCTGGCTGACGATTCCGCAAGCAGCTCTGCCGCCATCTGCAGATGAAAATTCCTCCACAATTAGGAGCGGCGCGACAGATCAGAAAACTATAGCGCCGGCGATCGGGATCAGAACAACCGAAGGGAATAAATTCGGCTCCAAGTTATGCAGACATGAGAAATATCGAGAAAACTGATTTCGGTGAATAAGCTACGCAAGCGGTTTCTGCTGTGCAGTCATCATCACAAACTCGGCCCGCGCAAGCAAGAGTCGGAAAATAATGAATTGCTGGATTGGATCCAATCGCGTCAAATGTCGCCCCTGCCCCGCGGATCCAAAGCGGCAAAGTCGACAAGAGTGACAACGTCGACACGTTTATCGAGAGGGAAAAACATCGGGAGATTTGTCCCATTTCTGTTCTTCGTCTGTTCTGCATATTCCGCGATAATGATCGTCCCCGGAGGAAATTCGTATTTGCTGGCGGCTTCGCTCGAGGAGCTTCAAAACCTTCGAAAGTTTGTGGCCGCCCGCGCGCATTCCGAGCTCTCGTGTAATTACGCATTAGTTCTGATGAGCGTATAGCGTCTGATGTCATGTTTCCGTTGCTTGCAACGGCTCCCTCGCTCGCGTACGAAGCTTCGAGCCGCATCTTCCGCCTCGCAGACGCCATGGCGATTTAAAATCTGTTTTCAGCTTCCAACATGTCGGGCGCCGCTTCAACATAAACCCGTTGTCTGTGATGAACATCGCGTCTTCCGCCGTTGTTGTAATCCCACTTGGACCCAACAACAATGAAGGACGTTTTTTCTTCTCGGGGATGTTTTGAGCGCTTGTGCAGTTTGTATGTTAATCTGAGCAATGAGTGCTGCGGTCCTTTTGTTCGAGCATACCGACGAGCAGCCATTTGAAGCACCTCGATATTCTGGATGTGCTCCCCTCGATGTTCCGGTTTGAAAGAAATCTCAATCCTCGGCAATCAACGTTTTTTCCCCGGTCGCATAGGTTCACGGCAACGGGCCGGCACAGAAAACCAAATAACGATCGGCGAGGACAGTCGAGGATGTACTCGACTCCGATACGTTCTTGTCGAGCAGCTATAGTGGCGCCTCACATTCGCGTGATCGGTCCGACTTCTCGACTGCTCTCATATCATAGGCTAGCTCGTCATGAATCGCAATAAGGTTCTCTTAGGTGGAGAGTGGACATTCCCGACTGGAGCGACCCGCATTTCCGACCCGCTTTTCGGAGACGCGTTACGGTCTATGCGGAGATTTTTCGAAAAGCCTCGGACGCTTCGGTAGTGGATAACATACGGCTCGCTCAGGCTATGATAGCCCGAGGAAAGGTGTAACTTGGATCCGAGAGTCCGTTGATGGATCGGTGGACGGCTAGATAGCTGTTCGGCCCGGGTTTCAGCTCGGTCGCAAGCGAGGATGAATTGCGACCGCGTCCTTGTTCCGAGTGGAAGCGAAGACGACAATGACTGTTCAGCGGCGAAAACCGCAGCGACCGCTGCCGTGGATATCCACTGACCGTGGCCGAACGAAGTGAAGGAAAGCCGAAAGTGCCAAGTTACTGTTGCGACCACGCTGTGGTGTCGATAACTTTCCTCTCATTGCTCAACGTTGCCGTTAGTTCTACGGCAGGCTTCGTCGCCTAGCAGCACAAGTCCGGCGATGACCTCAGACTGTTTCTCGCCGAAAGAAAATCCGTCATTGTGGGTTCACGGGGAGGTGTTGCTGACGTTTCTGACTTCAAGACGAAAACGCGGGGAGGGCTCTGTTTCAGTGCGTAAATGCCTGACTGTTTGTGACTGTATAAGATACCGGGAGAAATCGGAGGATACTTTCGCCTCCCGTCGGGATGGATGATGAGATATCGCTGACGAATTTCTCTCAATTCCAGGTGAGTTTCGGTGCCCCAGGAGGGACGAGAACTTCCCATCGAATAATTTTCCCCGTCGAGTCTCCGCATCAAAAGTCCCACGGAGGAGTCCTGAAGGAACGTCTGAGCTGGTCTATTTGGAACACAGTTTTTGAGAGTAGCCGTGGTAGTTTTCGAGAGCAAAAAAAACGAGAGAGCCATTTCCTCATCGGGCGATCAAGATCAGCCATCTGCCACTGATGGCGGTTGATTGATTTTTCGAGATGAGGTGCTCCGGTCTTCCTGCTCCGAGAGTCGCTTCGAGACCCGAGTCGAGTCTTTGCGGTAGTCTCGGAACTGATCGACCGAAATATCTGGCAAAACACAGCGTACGTCAAATGTTCTTCTCTCGATCACCCCGTCCCCGAACACAAACGACCCCCGGACGGTGGACCGTCTGTCTGACCAACCAACCAACCAATCGAGCAGGCAGGCAGCCAACCAACCAAACTAGCCAGCCATCGACACCGCCGCGAGACCGTCCGGCCATCTCGCAAAAAAAGCCCGCAGACCATCGGAACCAACGAGGCAGACATCCAGTAGGCCAGTAACACACCTACAAACAGGTTCCCTGAACAATCGAATCCGGCTCGATTTTTATCCGTCTTGGCCCGTCCTCCCTCCGTACATGCGTTCCATTCTGCTCTCCCTTGTGGTATTCAACCCGATCGCGATTATTTATTCGGTTCCTTTTTTTTCTTTTATCGAACTTCGTTGAAAAGCCGGAAGAGTCGTTGAACCGTGCGTCGTCAAAGAGATGTCCGACCTTGCCGTCTGCCCACGACATCGACGACGGAAAGTACGACGGTAGCAGATGTCATGACAGCATTCGCCGGATGTTCTTTGAACGGAAGTAGACTCGACGGAGGCCGTTACAGTCTCGGTGAAGCGTACAGTATACGCTATCCGGGCTGCCAGACGATCCTTCCCTCTTTTCCAAGCCGAGGGATGCGTTCTCCAAGTCGACGTTTGAAGCAGCAGCAGCAGCAGCAGCTACGCAGCCAACCGAGCATCTAGTGAGCCGACTCACAAACCAACCAACCTGGGGAGCCAGCGAAGAGACCAACCGACCGAGCATCCCGAGGTCCACGCAACCATCCGTCCGAGTGAACAAGCAGCAAGCCTCCGGGCGCTCGGCGGGGAACAAGCAAGACGCTACGTCTACGTTTGCAAATCCAAGTCTGTTCGGCTCCTCTGTAACAGGTAGCTTAGTCTGTGTGACCGGGTGGGCTGTTTATACAGCAGCGGAGACGTCATTAAGAGTTTCCGGAGCCCGGCGCTCGAAACCTGTCCTCTCCCTATTTTTCGGACGTCTGGTCGTCTCGCGCCTTCAATCCCGCCCCGTTTCGATTCCTTATTTGCTCCCTATTTACGGGGAGGTCGTCATCGAATCAAGGTTGGGAAGGGATTGAGCCGAGTCGTTCCGTACTCGTCGGTTTCATGTTCCGTCAATCGTAACGGGGTCCGACGGCTATCGTGCGCTATTCGTCGTGGCGATTATTGGGAATATCGATTCCGATTTTCATAATGGCAATGCCGGCGATCGGTCCGTGTCGGGTTATGGCGCCTGTGCAGCTCATATCGTCTCCAACTCTTGGCACCCACGCGGCCCGCGATGATAACTGTCGCCCGAGGACTATGTCCGTCTGGTTTCGTGTGTTTGTATGTGCGTGTGTCGCCATGAGATCCTGTATTCCGCCCCTTGAAAAGCCGTCCGATCATATGAACCACGCCTCCGTATAGGAGTCGCCCTGGACAAAAAGATGCCCGCCATACATCCATCCGCTCGTCGGCCTCTCCGTCCGTCCGTCCCCACGTCCTCTACGACCCTCATACCATCTGGTCCGGTTGTCGCCTTTTGTGACGCTTCATCCGGCTATTTCATTCATTCTTTCATCTCACAAGGGTAGAGATCATAAGTACCTACTACTCCATGAGAGAGTCTAATATACCGGCGAATCTCGAGTGGATCATGCGGAAATTATACACTCCGAGTCTCTACCGATCCAGGTTATGAAAGGAACCAGTAGCGATTCAGGATGGGGATCCCTCGACGGTTGTCCCGATGGGAAGGGCGACCGGAAAAGTTTTCCCCGGCAGCGCTTATGGTGGCTGACGGGAAATTTCAACATTCCCAAATAGAAACGTGATCTCGACGGTCTGTTGGCAGCGGCGGCGCGGGCGATGGCAGCTACGACAACGACACCAGCGACGACAACAACAACAACAACAACAAGTTGAAAGGATCCGAGCAGATGCTGCTTCTGCTGCAGATGGACTTGACAACAATGTTCGTGTCTGCTCCGTGAGAGCGAAAGCGAGCCTCGGAGCCTAAAGTTGATCGCAAACATTTTTAGACGCAATCCCAAGAAGGGAAACACCCGGCACGGGAACATCCAAAAACAGCCCGCAGCATTGGGAGCGAACGGTGCTCCAACAGTGGAACGCCGATGTAGATGGAATTTCTAATCTCTGAGGTATTTGATACCTTGGGGGAATAATACTGGCCGGCCCCGCAGTGATGGAGGCGGTGGTAGGTCGGTCGGTCGGTCGTTGTATTATTTGCCATCGGATCGGGTGAGAGCCTCTGTGTGGCGGTCCGCGATGGATTGAACGGGGAATTGAAAATGGGAAAAAATTCAGCCGTCGTGTCCGACTCGACACGAAACAAAATTCACTGGATCCCGTCCGAGGTTTTGAGTTTTCGAAGTTGATGATTCCACGGAAATTTTTCGCTTCGGCGGCGGTATCGACTAAAAATCCCGATTCCAGGCGACGACCGAGAGCTTCCGCCTCGAGGAATTACGAATCTCTGGATAGCCGGTACGCTGGCAAAGCGGTGCACAAACCATTGACCGATAGAAGAAGACCGGTAGTGCTTCGGCGTGGGCTGGAACTTGAGAAGCGGCGCGCTCACGTGTGGTTGATGCGAAGAAAATTCAATTCGAATTCCAGCTCTCCTTATCTCGATCTTGACTCGTGACAAACACCGAAGCACTCGGTCTGAAAACACGGTGACATACCCGGTGAAAGATTTTTCTTGTGCTTCTTCGACGATTGGAACGAATTCCCAATCGCCACCGCATCGTGTCAAGAGAAGTCGAAAGTGCGTCTGTATTTCATATCGACCCTGTATTTCGTTCGGGGAGTGGAGTTCGGGTCGCCGTCGTATCGAAGACGGCGGCGGATGGATGAACGATCGGATGGAATGCTTTCGATCCGAGTGAGCACCGTTCGGCCCAATATTGCTGGGAGCTCCGATGACCCAGCGACCACGCTCGTCCATAGAAAGCACATTTCAGTCGGAGCCACTTTGCAAGTGAATGACATAACGGCTTTGTGGCGAACAGCGCTCTCCCTTCTTACGACTCGATCCCTCTGTGCGTTTCGCTGTGCTCAGGATTCAGTTTCCCGGGCTCGCTCATCGGTCCGGACCTCATGACTCGATGTTGTGGGTGTAGTTTATTTTCGTATTTTGCTCGGAATGTCCTCGTGGCTCGGATCTCTTCGACAATACTGCTCTTCCCCCCTTGATTCGCTCCTGCGGGCTTGCGCGGTACTTCTGCGTGGGTGGATAGCCAGCTCGCCGGCGGAATAAAAAGATGACTTCATACGCACAAACACGCTCCCCTTCGCTCTGGAACCCCCTTTTTCTGGGAGGTCTGTGGGGAAGAGGTCCCGCGGACCCCGTCTTTCCTGGATTCGTCCGGACCCATCGAAGTATCAATGTTTTTCCATCTGAAAGAGAAATGAGGTCGGCTCAGTTTCCTCGACGCGCACTGGCTCCCCGATTCTCTCTCGATCCCCCGCACTTCTTCCCCGGATCAGGGGGGGGGCGGCGGACAAGCGGCACCGAGTTCCCTGATGAGGCTTGCGTCATGTCCCGCGATATATAACTGTACCGTGAGGCCATATATAATACACGTCTAGACCATATGGGGGCACTTATCGACAGGGCACAAATCTTGCCATAGTGTAAACAGCCCCGCAATGGCTGTGGTGGTGGCCGTCGTGGCCCGAGCGACGACGACGGTGCGGTGGTGGTGGTGCTGCTGCTGTAGTCGCCGCCGCAGAGAACGGCGAACCCTCTGGCAATGACGGCTGAAAAGCGAAGGCTCCGTTGCTAGATCCACCGATAGAAGCCCGAACTCAATGACAAAAGGGCCAACCGAAAACGTTTCGCTCTGTACCACAGACGCAATGGTTATTTGTCGATTGTACGATAACATCATCTCTTTGTTGTTGTTTCTTCGTTTTTCGTTCTTTTTGCGCTCCGTCCCCCTCCCCATTGGTCACTGCGAGTATTCTGGGTCGTCGTCGTTGTCGTCGACGGCGACGACATCATCATCATCGGGGTCTGTCGCCCGAATGGAACTTCGTCGCTTCGGTCGTGGGAGTGGTCGGACAGTCGGTGCCCGGATGAAGGGCAGCGGAGACCATCTTCCCGACGATGACAAAGACCACGATTTTGCGTGGTGTCCCTCTCTCTTCTGCAGTTTCTGAGTTCGAGTTAGGTGGGCATCGATTTCCGAACTTTGCTACCCCTCTCCTGCCTACGGGGTCTTCATCTGGCTGATGGGGTCTTGCAACTCCTTGCGAGCATCTCGTTGAAACTCCTCCTTGTGAGCGAGGGAACCCGCGAGCGTTTGGATGAGTTTCTTCGTTCGTCCGTTTGTTCGCTCGGTCGGTCGTTCTTCTCCAATGACGGCGTCTACTGCCCGAGGGGGTCACGCCCGCGTGCCGGGCTGTCTCTATCGAATATCCCTGGATGCTCTCGCTTCTTTCGTTCGTCCGTTCGTTACAATGTCTGTACAATCATCCACGGCTATACACGCCGCATCGAGCACGTATACGCCTGCACGCAGAAGGAACAACGTACATAATAGGAGGATACCCTTTCGATCGATAGCCTCGTCGGTCGGACGCTTGGACAACACATGATGCTGCATATTGCACGCGGGCGGTCGCATGAAGCAGTTTCTGTTGGTCCGCATGTCGGATATTGGATCTAGTCGACAACGACTTCGATACGCATTGGTGTCTATCGCCGGTGAGAGCGATGACTGCGAGCAAACCGCGGTTCCCCGCGTTCCCTAAGGAAACGTTCGAGATACGAGAATGGAATCAGGCGTTTGGGCCTTATCGGATCCTTCAATTCCGCAATTTTCGACGCAATCGACTCGGTGCCGATGCCCGTGAGGTGTTCGCATCAGGGACTGAGCTCAGCGGGTTTGGGTATCCTGCGGCGATGCCGACGTTTCCGGAAACGGAATTTTGTTGAGGAAACCAGAAGCGTCGCTGACGCTTCGTGCCGCGGATCTCGCCGAACAGTTCTAGCTCGAGTTTGGTGGCATGAATATTTCATCACTTGTTAGGAATTCCTTTCTCACATAAGTGGGATCATCAGTTATTTTCTTCTTTCGTTGTTTTCTAGCTCTTCCGCTGGGAAAGCGGGTCGTTCTCATGGCGTAATTGCAACCGCGCATGCCGCGAAAGCTGAATCGGCTTCCATTTCTTTCACACTTCCCCCCTGTTTCTGAGTTCCAGCTTCTTTCGTTAATATTTCGCGCATCCAAGTCTTCCCCTTGTCTTCGAGCGATTCCACTGCAACGTGACTCCTCAGGTCACACAGCCGGGAGCTCACTGCGAGAATTCCATACTGTGCTTCGGGAAGCTTCTATTTCCAAAGAAAACTTCCGTTTCACGTCCGGAGCTTTTGAATTCGCGTGTTTTCCAAAACCATCACGGAGCTTCGAATACACGAGCCGTTTTTCAGCTTCCCCACCCGAATCGACCGTCGAGTTCCGTTCTTGGCCCACGAGCCCGTCTCCCTATGAGCTTTGGGGTGAATTTGTGTTTCGGGCATTTTCTAACGAC
Source organism: Galendromus occidentalis (assembly GCF_000255335.2). NCBI lineage: Eukaryota > Metazoa > Arthropoda > Arachnida > Mesostigmata > Phytoseiidae > Galendromus > Galendromus occidentalis. Next base: position 781,646 of record NW_003803379.1, read on the forward strand.
CCGATTCTCTTAATGACGAAAGGATTCGGAAAAGCATTCTGCCCTCCTGTTACCCGAAGCTCACGGCTCTGAAAAACCGATCCAAACCGACAAAGGCCCCACCTCGGGTTTCAAATCCGGTGAGAGCAGCGGATTTCTCAAGACGAAACGCCGCCGGAGTCATTGCCGGCGGAGCATACGGCTGACCGACGACGCATGGACGTACGATCGGCGACCAGTCGGACGGACGGGAAGCCGTCAGGTGGGTCGCTCAGCCCAGGTCCGTCAGCCCCTCAATACGGGAGGTCCAAAAACAACAACAACGATGATGGCGTTGAGGACCGCAACGGATGAAGAGGCCATCCGCGATGTCGCCCATTTGAATTTCTTATTTTGTGTTTGTCGAAATTGTTAATGCGGCTGTGTTGTTGTCGTCGTGGTTGTTGTGTGCTTCGCTCACAGAGCCGACACGAAACGACGACAACGACAGAATAGACGATCGAGCAAACTTTCGAACGCGGTCGGACGCTCGCTTCTCGCTGTCTCGGAGAAGTTTTCCAACGAGCTCTGCATAGGGAAGGAATTTCCGAAGATGCCCCGATTTTCCGAGGGCTGCCAGACTTGGTTTGGGAGTGGCTGCCGAGATGGGAGAGAAGCGATCGGATAGCGGCCGCCCTACGCACAATCAAACGAGCTGTCATAGGAGGTGATGTACGACGTGCCAGCGATTCGAACATAGTATGCGAGAGCATGTGCGGCGACTCGGTTGACCATGCGGCGATCCCGCCGGACAGGATCTTCGCTCTGAATTTTCTGTCCTCTGCTCTGGCGGCGGTGCCTTTGGAAAAAGAAGATAAGGGAAAGACACGGACCGAGGGAAAGAAAAAAAAACTCCGTGGTGCCTGTCGTCTCTGTCCCGAGGGTCTGGAACGTTCTTCTCAACGTTGGGGATTTAATTAGAGGACCAGTTGTTATCAGGAAGACTGTGAACACATCAGAAACTTGTGATGGAGTGGCACCCCATATATTTCGGAGTCGTCCGACCGCGCTGCAGACAGAAAAATCTCTCCGGGACTCAAATTCAATGAATAAGAGAGTTCGTGCCAGGGAGCCGCGAAATTCTGAAAATAACTCCGTGTATTCGTCCGAGTTCACTTCAGACAAGCATGCCCAACTCTAGTCTCGTCCAACTTGTTCCACGACGAGCGATCTGAAACTTTCGTGGTGAATCATCATCCATTTCTGATTGCTGTCCTGATTCTCAGCGAGACTTGAGCTCTCCCTAATCTGAAATACGAACGCTGCGCGAGTTGTGGGACGGCTGACGGCACAGAGGAGTCTCGGCGAGGAAGTTGATGAATTAAATACTACGTGCCCGAAGAAATGAATAAAGGAGTGCGCGGAGCTCCGCGACATCCGCGGAAATGCCGGAGAGCAAAGCTGGAGCAGCCGGCCGAATCCCCGCCCGAGCGAGCGTTGCTACCCTGTCGCCGTGGCTGTTTCACACGTGTCGCCTTCGTTTTTTTCAATAGCGCACAGCAAATGGGATTAGCGCGAGGGACCACGCTCGGATGGGTAACATTTTATTATCCACACTTATTAAGCAGATATTGTGTCAGACATTGTCGGCTCGTCGGTCCATCCATCCATCCCTCCTTGCTCTCCATTCGAGCCGCTTGAGTTGCGAGCTGGCTACCGGATGAGAGCGAGAGAGCGGCGCAGATTTCGCACGGAATCCATCGCTATATTAAGAGGAGTATCGCTTCCCCCTTGAGCTCTCTTACTGCCGTTAGTGGATTCCTGCTCCCCTGATCGCCTATTTCCAAAGGGATATCAGCGGATAGCGACGCTAAATCTCTCGTCCTGGGTTACGGAGCAGAGATTACTCAACTCGAAATTCTCCAATTTATTCTCCACGAATTCTTCAGCAGGATGAAAGTTTCCTGGAGGGTGTTGACTTCATCTGTTCCGGCAGCTCTTCCCCTGATGTAGAGACCGCCGGCTCGCTCCATATTTCGTCATCGATGTTCTCCCGCTACTGGTTCTCTGACGCTGGTAGCGAAGCTCCTCTTCCCGCTGTTCTCTCCTCGGTTGCTCCGTTCTGCCGAGGACCGAATGCGTCAGTGATCTCGTGGTCCTCGAAAAGCCTTTTGCTGTCTCCTGTTCAGAGTTTTTTCCACTCCTCCTCCCTCGTCTAGGTTTCCACGGGACGCGACGCGAGCAGCAGAAGCAGATACCACAGCGTCGCCGATTCTTATCGACTTCCCCATAAACAGTGTTTAGCCGTCGACGCCCGCGGGCGTTTGTTCAGCCTTTCCGCCAGGTCTCTCTCGCCTGCCTCCTCGTCCCCGGCAAACTCTCCGTAAATTTTCCTCTCGGTCGCTTCTGCCATCGTATTTGGGATGGCGGGTGTCCCCGGCTACCGCCCAGTACCTGCACGGGAGGAAAAAAGCACGAATTTGCGACCGATTGTCAATGGGAGCCTATTCACCCACAGCAGCCTCGGTAGCGTTCTGCCGCGTTCTCTTCCTAGCTGCATGCGAGCGGTGGAACTCGTTCTCGTCGTGTTTCGTCGCGCCGTTGGGGGGCATTCATGATTTCAGAATTACCTGCATTCTGACGCATTGACAGCGACGGGTAGGGTTTTGGTGTGGACAGGGGGCGGGGAAGAGACTGGAATCCTTATGCGTACTGAGCGGTGGCGTAATGTCAGGAAATCACTGATTGAGAATTTCGTACGAAACGGCTGCTCTCTTCTCCTCCTGGCATCGTTCCAACGGATTCAACGTCCTTTAAGAAAGGGATAAAGGCTGAAAGCAGGCGGATGGGGAGCGACGACAAGGACGAGCAGTCTTTTGAGAAACGTGAGATTGCGTCTAAGCGTAGAAAAATTGTCCGGAACGAATGTATAACGGAGCGATCCCCGGCGAGCCGGAAGCCCCGCTCCCTGGGTCGCTCGTCGGCAAGTTCGCAGGCCTGCGTCGGCGGCGTCGTTTGCAGCGAGTCGGCAAGGTGAACGGCCCGAGCGGGTAAAATTAAAAGTGAGATCCTCGCGTCCTCGAGGGTACGAGTTGCAACGATGCTGCTGCTACTGCTGCAGCGGCGGCGGCTGTGTCGGTCGTCGTCGAGTACTCGAATAAATTACCTCCCGAATACCCAAATTGCTTCAGCTGGCTGCATTTTCTCCCGCGCATCAGCGAGCCGAACAGCTTGAATTTCGCGCACTTTCTTAGAACTCGTCCTCATCGTTGAGTTACCAGTTCCTCACTAAGCGCAAACTCTGAACAAGTTCTGACGGGAGCCGTCCGCGGAATCGCTCGACGAGGAGCAAGCCTACCGTGCGGCGTACCCGGAGGAATTTCGTAGAACTCCAGAGGCGGGAGGAACGCAGATTAATCCTCCCGCTAATTCGACTACATGACGCTGCCGGGATAGCTAATTTGAGATATCTGATCAAATGATCATAGAAATCATCGACATTTCCATGTTGTAGATCTCGATGATAGAAGGAGTGGAAAGCGAGCTCTCGATTCGTCGCCGATCCGAATTCTGACGGCGGAGCGCTCTCGGATTCTACTGCGAACGAGCGAGACTCCCGAGTGGGTTCCGAAGCTATCCGGACTTGAAACGCTGTCAAAAGGAGTCGGACGACAACGAAACGAAGATAGCAGTCATAGCCAATTTTATTATGGATGGCGGTGGCGTCGGTGGTGGCGATGACTCGTTGTACGTGTTCGGCGAGCGAAGTTCTCCTCCTGAAGTTTGAATGATTCGATACGATCGGAGACGACTCTTATTTTGTTGAAGACATTTTGGGTACAGACGCATCGAAGAGTCTTCTTTCCATCTTATTTCTTCGCTTCTTGTCCCGCATTCACTTCGCGCGACCAAAGACCTTCTTTTCTGTCTTCGTTCTCCCAAGAGGGAAGACAGCCGGACGATGTAGTAGTTTGTAGCTGTCGGAGAAACGCACTCCGACTCGAAGGAGATAGCGGGAGAGATAGCGACGCGTCGGCGAATTCGGAGATTCCATCGAGATGAGGAAAAATAAACGTTCCGTTACCGCAAGATCCGAGCCCTCCCCCGCGGCACGTCTGGAGCCCCGAGCTCTGGATCGGATGCTCCCTGAAGAGAGATTCTTCTGAACCTATCGATTCTCATTTCAGGTGCCGGTCCCGCCACCAGCATGTGTAAGCGTTCCAGCATCTCAGGGTGAGTACGTTCCGGATGAAGCCGATATCATTACTGGAGACGAGTCAGAAGACTCGACCCAACACCCCCCGGAAACGAGCCGAGGCGTATACGGCTCGTCTCCGCATCCCAGAACGTTTTCAAAGTTAGAGCCGAGTATATTAGATGCTAAAACTCGCTTCCGAAAATTGCGGAAGCCGCTTCATGAACACCGACGAAGACGAATCGAAGGAGTGTCCGACACGGAGAAACTTGCTCTGGAATTGGCGTTACCACCGGATTTTCAAGCGGAAATTGCACTGGGCTCCGAGACACGGCCAACGACGACCGACGGAGTGTGCGACTCCATCCGCTCCGTCATTATAGCGGCACTGCAATCTGGCCGCAGAAGGCCGCACTCACTCAGTCAGCGTGTTGGAGTGAGACTGTTGATTTGAAATGAGCTTTGTTTGCTTGCTGGTTCCGAGGGTTGTTTATCACCGCGGTTACCACCGCAGTTAGTTGCTCTGCGGCTGCAGTTCGTCCAAGTGGCACGCTCTTGTCTCGGCGGCTGCCTGACACCAGCCACGCGCGATGCCGATGGAGCATTGCGCGTAGGTGACGCTGGTCATGCGGAGCCCATTGAGGGGCATGAGGAGGCGCTCTGAATTCGCTGGAAGTCTCCAGGAGAGCCTGGGTCTACACTTTCGGGACCCATAGCTCAAACATTACCAACTGTGGAATATTAGCCGAACGAGCGGATGACTTCTCGAAGCTTTGGACGAAACCGGGGAGGAGGAAGTGTATCCAGCGAGGAGCGTTCCGCCAAGCTTGCCAAATGACTATCAGGCCCTCAGATGGACTCTAGCCGTCAGGCCGACGGACGGACGAACGACCGGACGAGCGGGCATGCGAGCGAGTACACGAGCGGACCGACCGACCGACACACCCAGAGGCCGGTTATGCGCGGAACGCAGTAAATCCTCGCAGTTTATTATGGCTGACTGAGTGAGAGCGTTTGCTGCATTACGGGATGGCGATGTAAACCCCTGCTACACTGCAGAGGATGGTGAGTCGTTACCGTCGGCCGCTGGCTGTTCGCTCGCGAGAGTGTTCCCTTGCTTTTCGTCGTCGTCGTCGTCAGGAACGAAGTCGAGAGCTTTGCGCCTCGCCTAACTACCAAGCAAGCTGTGAACACGGCTGTGCATGGCGCGGAATACCTTGGAGAACGAGCGTTCAACTCGGAAAAAAAGAGACTCGAGATTGGTCCACTTCGACTGATGCTGCGTAGATGGGCGAATTTTCCGACCGACTCAGTCAGAAGTGCCCATGGCTTGGTCGTTGTTAGGCATACGAAGGCCTTATCCGGTATTTTCTGATCGCTCACAGAGGACCGAGGCCTAAGACTCGACATGATCCCTGATGGACAGACAGCCGGCCGGAATTTCACGCCGAGGAGGTTGCGGCGAGAATTATTAGGGGGCAGCGAAATCCATGGAGAGATGAAATTCTCACGACGACGTTCCGCGATAATTGAGAACGAGGAAAACCGGTGAATAAATAATCAATTCCTGATTCCGGGGGCGAGGAATTCGGAAGAGCTATGTTCAACGAAAAGATACTCCTGGCATCTGTTCCGGTTCTGCGTTCGTTTGTCTCGCCTATAGCGTTCATCTGCTTGATAGGCGAACAAGACTCGAAGGAGAACAGAAAAAGAACAAGTAGAAGGGGAGTGAAAAGTTCGGTTCCGAATAGCTTGCACTCCAAAGCGTGCCTCACCCGCTGCGCCTCCAACCGACCGTCGAATCCACCCACCACCCACCAAGCAGCGAAGTAGCCAACGAACAAACGAAGCCCATTCAAGTAGGAGCGAAGCGTCCCAACGAACCGCGCTGCGCCGACTTGCCAATACCAAACGTAATTACTTTGCAATTAGTTAAACTTCTCGTTGGCAAGTTTTCCGCAGTCCGGTCGACTAGCGAGCTTGCCAACTCGCTCCCCGCCCTGCCTCCCACCAAACGATTCGACTAACCAACCAACCACCCACCCACCGATCCACCGAAGCAGTCAGTCAGTCAGTCATTCGACCAACGGAGCAGTGTGCTGAGACGGCTCTAAAGGGTTGGATTCGCGGTAACGCTCGCGGGATGGCTGTGAGCACGAAATTCCGACTAGAATGCGATTGCCATTTGCAAGCCGTGGACCGGTGGTTTCCCCGACCGGCATGTCGGGTGTCACTGCGGCCGTTCTATCGGTGCTTAGTGATTGTCGGTACAGTCGCGAATCCTGCTTGCGTCGTCGGCCGCATTCATATCGGGACCACAAAGGAATCTGGGAGCTCATCAGCTCGAGTAGGCTCGCCATCGGATACAAAGTAGCGGGGAGCACGCGCACGTTCTCGGATCGCGCGCACTCGCAGGCGGAACTGCCTCGGCCGTTCACAGGCCCAACTTTCCCTCGATTTTTCCCTTCGGAAACTCACACCGGACGTTGTCCGTTGTTCCGTCAAGCGAACCCGACAGAAATCCAAATCTGCAAACAGCCGTACTATCCGGATGATTTTTTTCGTTCTTCCGATGAGAGCTAGGGACCGGAGCGGTGGTTAGGCGATCATAACGACGATTATGATCAACTCGGATCTTGGTCGTTCATTCGCGATGTTTATTCGGTTCCTTCGCTATCCGTTCCTGCAGGCTCCTCGTTCTTCGTCAATCGGGCCCACGGCGCGAACTCCTCGCTGCTCGCTCTCAGAGCTCGCTGTCTTTGTTTGTTTTGTTTCGAGTACAAATCCGACTATTTAGTTCGCCCGTTCCATCGGTCGCCGGATAGCGGCCCGGTCTAAGAGTCTCCTCTCGCTCGGTCGCTTGCTTGTTTTTCGCATTAGGACGCTACCGAATCAGAGAAATATTGGGAGACTCAATCACCGTCGACTCCCTCCATTCGGAGTTGAGCCAACTCGACCAGAGTAATCATCGACTGCGAGCGCTGACGCAGCGGCCGGCGGGCTTGCCGTCGTCGTTGATCGATGCCGAATCGTCGAGCCCGAACATGGACCAAGAAGTGCATGGGCCGACGGGTCGGACGGAGTAGCGCGCCGACAAATGGATGGAGTTCCGAAACCAGTGTAAACCAAAGCACCACAAACACTTGTGGACTGACGATAGACAATCCGATTGACACAGTGAATGCTTGGGGCGCTCGTTCGGGGGCTCCTCCGCTTCTTCTCGACGTCGACCGTCTCTCTTACGATGCTCCTCCCGCGCCCTGACGATCGCTCAACAACTCAGTCAATACGGCACGCACTTGTGAAAAGAGAGGACAACTCAAAGCGACGTCGCGCAAACTCAGAAGCAGACTAATAGAATTAAGTCGATTCTCGTCATTCAGTCCAGCGGACGTTGGTCAACTCACTTTTTCGGCGCGTCTTTCTGCGAACCCGTTGTCCTTCCGGAAACGAGCGACCGCGCGGACCACGAAAATCTTCGGCGACGCCTGCGAATCATTGATGCGGCATAAAGTAAGAAAATCGTCATATCCGGATTTTTGTTATTCATCGCCACCTCTCGGGCTCCGCGGCTGCCTTATAATTCGCCGATGCTCTTTATTGCCCGAGTGTTATAAAGGAAAGCCGTATGCTTGCTGATCGTGATCATCTCTCAGATGTTGCTGCTGTTGCTGTCGTTCCCATATGCGAGAACAACAACGACGGCAGGCGGTCGGGCGGGCGGGCGGGCCGGCCAGCGGGTCTGTTTCCACTCGAATGGCCTCCACCAGACTCCGGTCATAAAAGCCGAAGACGAAGGCAGAAGAAAATCGTCTCGGTATCGTCGTCGCCTTAACTGTTTTGGCGATTCGCAAGTTACTTCATTACAAGCGGTCGTACTGCCCTCCGGAACTCGATCGGAGCGTTGCAACGGCTTCCACGAGTCCTCGTCGGCAGCGAGTTGGCTGCTTTGTTGTTGCGGCTGGTACTGCCATGCTTTCGAGGCACCACTAATGATCACCACTGTTCCGAACTGAACGAGCGAGTGAGCAGGAGTTCCGCCGGTCGAGTTAGCCTCTCTCGACGAGCAAAAAAAAATTGTCAACCCCTCCAAATGCTTCGGCAGAATTCTCGCTTCGTCATCTTTAACGAGAACATGTTTCCATGAGCAATGCTCACCCAGGTCCGAGGAGAAGAGCGCCATCGCAAGCTATCCCTAACCAGTCGCCTGGATGACGACCATAAAAATGGCATTGCGCGAGAGTATCCCTAATAGCCACACCTCGGTGTCTTGAAATGCTCAAGAGGGGAGCGGATCGGGAGCTGAGCAGAGACACGAGAGGGGCCCTCGCTGCGCGACGACGACTCTACATCGCTCAACGGGCGTTGTACCCACCCAGCCAGCCAGCGCCTGATCCTCAACCCCCTCCGAGAATCATCGTCGAGCGTTTCTTCGAGCACAGAAGACTCGTCCGATGACGGGAGCCGAAACGCTGGAGTTCATCCGATACCTCGAGCCGGAATGAGCTCTTTAAACTCGGACGACTTCCGACCGGAGCCAGGCTCTTCTCCTCGTACTCGTTCCCCTCTTGACGTGCAGACTACGTGCTCGAGTTCGCGACGAATTCTGCTCTCATAGACCGACCGTTTCCCTCTTTGTACTCGGAGCCGAGTTCGAGTTCAAGCTGATGTGTAGATGCCGGAGCCAGTCGTGCTCTCATCGAATGAGAGAACAACAACATAAGCTCTCGCAATATTAGCGATTCACTCCTGTTGGCTGCTGCCCATTGGCTTTCTCCTCGTGGCGTTGCGAACACGATCATCATAGGAATAAAATGGATACTGAGCGAATGGATGGAGCCTGATGCATAAGATCTTTAGAGTCCGATGATAATCGAAACTTCGAGCGTCGCGTCGAGCTCTGAGAGTGTTCATTGCGCGCTGAACGGCTTTCGAATCATGTAGTTTTCATCCCCCTGTGGAGGACTTCATTTGTTCGCAAGTCATGCTCTCGCATGCTACAGTGGCCCCGGAATTGGATTGGGATCTGAAATGGGGGAGATCTAGTGCAACCATCCCCCTCCCCACAACCCCGGCGGAAGGAGGCAAAGATAATATCGAGAGCGTGCTCGAGTGCATACCTAGCGGGATACCTGGGGGAGGTCGGGGGAGCGTGCTGAGTACAATAAATTCGGAGAACTTGTGAAACGCGAAAGAGTGCAGCAGCGCCTTCCTTCGGAAATATGCTAACCCATTTAGATGCTCTATTACCCACACCCACAAGGTGGGCTGAATCGATTCGTTCGTTCGAGCGAGCGACCGACCGACCGCTCATTCATCCATTCATTCATTCTTGCGGTATTCTACCCGATCAGCCACCGCTGAGCAGTCGGCCTGAGAACACACAGGTGTACCTTCGGTGCAAAGTGCGCGAAATCGCATTAGGAAACTGCAAGCTCCGGCTTGTCGCCCCAGTGCTTGCAAGTGAACCAAGTCGACTACTCGGCGGCTCTCACTCACCAGAGAGAGAGACAGAGAGGCGGCTCAGGAGGGAAGCGATTGCGAATTCGATACGCACAGCTCACCGAATAAGCTGCTTCGTCGGAAATTGATAAAAGTGAATCATGTACCACAGAACATATTACTCTTATCATGGCATGATAATTCCTGTTTGCAGGCTGCAACTGCTCGAGCCGAGGGTGTGTGACCGGCTAGCGACTGAGCAGTATTGCGCAACCCCCCCCCCCATATGCAAAACTAAAAGATCGCGAAACGATCCGAGATCCCAGCGTCCGGGAAAAAAACATCTCGCCTCACTGCAGATATCCGGCATTGCGATTTTTCCGCATGGCGGTAAAAAACTGATTCACGGTGATTCTGTCCCGTCGTTAGCCTCTCCCGTGTAGTGGCACGATCCATGTCCGCTCCCGATTAAACCCCCACCGTGGAAAAGCATGTTTTCTCTATCGAGAATCGGATGCTCTAGTCGCTGTTCATTTTAAAGCGCCCGAAGCTTCCCGATTCCGCCCCCCTCCGGGAGGTCACAGCTGATCCGGACAGCATTGTCCTATTCTCAGTCTCTCAAACAGCTCCTTCTCTGGGACTCTCGCTGTCATCCCGCTTTTGAAGCAAATCCCTGACCCTCGGAATATCTCCACCTGTGTCTCCCCTCCTCGATGGAACGATTTCGGGAAACGCCCTCAGTCAAACGTGGATTTCAATGCCAACGAAACTCGCGAGCATTGTGAGAATATCACTCAGACACACATCGTGGGGTCAGACAAGAAAACATAAAACACATACGCTCAGTGCATTTGAAGGGCGCTCTTCTGGTCCCCCGGCTCCTATATGGACTAGATTCGCCTGCAGGCAGTGACGCTGTTCCGTCCTAAGCGGAGTGTAATGGAATCGAATGGGGGAATTCGGGTGGGGGGGAAAGCGAGGGGAGAAAAACGAAAAGAGAGCTAACGATTTTTTTGTCTCGCACTTCACAGAGCTGTGCTGCTACTGCAGCAGTAAAAAAAAAACCTACAACTGGCAGACGCGAGATAAGGTATCCCCCCTCTCATTCTTTCCCGCCCTTCCCACCCCCCGCTGTATGCTTGCTCCCTCGCTCTTCTGACGGCTGACGGGCCATACGTTGTGAATAGATCCCGATATGGGGTATCCCAAGCCCTGTTCAACGATCAACTTTTCTAGGTTTGGACGATCTCTGCCAGATTCAGCGCGATAATATTTCAGTGAAAAATTAAGTGACGAGCCGCTTCTGCAGCAATATTCGAATCGCTACTGTTGAACCCTCAATGGGGAGCGAGCGGTCAAAGGCCGCCGTGCTTGCCATCGATTCACTTGCCCGGACAAGACGCGTACATTGATCATGACGCAGAAGCGAGAGGGGGGAAGTGGAAGCAACGACCGTAGGCATGCGATCTCTGACGGATGTGCCGGCGCAATTCGCTCGCTCACTCGCCCGCCGCCGCCCAGTTCTCATGTAAATTGATATATAATCTAAGCCTTACTTGCTGTCGGCTCGCTTGGTTGGTATTCAGTTCGAGCTCATTTCGAGAGTGGTCTGGTATTCGCTATAGCTCCGGCCAAATCACTGGATCCAGTCTCAGAACAGTCGAGCAGACCGACCGACGGGCTGGCGAGCTCGCTCAGTCGCCCAGACCGTGGCCGCCGAGCCACAATCAGCTCGCACAGTGTCGTTGCGCGAGCGCGTTCTGTCTTTTGAGGGATTCAGGAAGGCTTCCATCGAATTGCACAGGCACGTTCCGTTCGCTGCGGATCTTCGGCTCCTCATCGGTAACAATATCGCGGAGCTTCCGACCGGAGCCCCAACAGCCGGCCGCAGTTCGATCTCCGACGCAGCCGACAGAGCGTGGATTTGCGAAGGCCCGATGAAGCTCGTAGAAAACGGTAGACGTACCGTAAATCCATTGTATCGAGCTGCTGCCAGGTAGCTTCGCAGCTTCATCAAACGGAACTGGCAATGGATTCCCATCAATGAACGGCTCGAGAGGAACGAAGCCGGTCAGAAGAGAAAGCCGTATCAAGGCTGGAACGGATAATTAGTAGCATATCGAAGCAAGGGAGCTCGGGAGTGAGCCGCTCGGTTTCCCGCTCGTTGGCTCACTGACTCGTTCGCCCACTCTCCGGAAAGCCTGCGAGAGTGCTCCCTGGTATTTTGGGTAATCTGCATTTTAGGCAAAGGACGAAGAGGCATACAAAGCTGCTGGCATATTGGATCACCCCCTTGGCCGATCCCCGCGTCCAGGCCCGTCGCCCGCCCCTCCCGGGACGCCCAGCGACCGGAGCGGCCAACTCGATTGGGCAGCCATCCTCTGTCCACTGACCCCACGAATCAAGACCTACTTCCGTCTTTGCAGCCGGATGCCAAATTGCAACAGATCCCCGTTCGCTCCTCCTGTTGTTCGTTGACCTGTCGCATGCGAACGACCGGAACATACCTAAGCACCAGTCCAATGATGCACGAGCTCACACTTGTCATTCCTGACAATCGACTTACTGACGGCAGCGATTGGCGACTCCAACGGCGTCGTCGTAACTGGGATTCTCGCCGGACGATTCTCGCCGGCAAGGCGATAGGGATCGGACCGTTTGTAAGCGGATACACGGCGAGTTGGCGATTTTCGCTCACGCACCGAAATCTGTCTGGGTATCAAATGGTGGTTCAGACTCCGCGATACCGATGTACGTTCATCCATTAATTTGGGTATAACTGGCTGTCAGTGGCTTCGTTTATGCCGTTTTCATCAATCACTCATTCGTTGGCTAGCTCCGCACATTTTTCCACTCATTGAGGCTTCGAACGGAATCGCCTCTGCCGGCATTTTCGACAGCCAGGAGGCTGAGCAACAGGCTTATTAAACTCGCTATAAGTGGTTGCCGCCGCCGACGCAACATACAATTTCAGATTTAATCTATTATATTGCTGGCTAGCGCGAGCGCGCGGTCAGTCACCGTGGCAGGCGGGAGGGCGGTGGGGCTGACTGACGGGAAAACTAAGCAAGCAAGCGAGTGCCCGACCAACATGGCGAGCTATTCCATCACGGTGACACCCGAACAAAGTTCCATTCGACTGGCATCGAGAGGGGAGGCTGACTGCTGGCTCCGTGGCCAACTGCAACCGGCGACCAAAACCACCACGACCAGATATAGATCCGCTCGCTACACGACGGCGATCATTGCCACCACAAGCACCCCATCCCCCAGCCACACGTTGTATAATTTATGTGCTTTATATCGCTCTCAGCGGACCGTAGTCGTCAGAAGAGCGATGATGTTGATTTTGGACATTACCAATGGCGTCAACTCCCAGTCGGCCGGCCCCCATCCTATTCCCCGGCTTCTCGGTGTCCGTACCGTCTTTTCGCCTCAGCTGTCCGTGCTCGAATCATCGGTTTCAATCACAGCAGCTCGATGTTCGCGGCTTCCTCCAAAGCCCAACAGAGCCAAAACCCCGCGATGTACTTGGGACTTTGGCGCCGTCGAAATCTCTCACGAGGTTCGGTCGTTGCATTATTCCTCTATGTAAGTCCTCCCCGGCAAGATGGTCGCTGTCCGCGGCGTCCTTGAGAGGAAACATCAACTGTGTTTGACTACGCGTCGCTCATGGAACACGGTGTGTGAGTTTAGGCCTGTTCGCCTCACTAGGCGTGAGTAATTACTCGGCTTAGATTCGGCCCGAGGCCATACGCGGCCGTATAGCATGGTAACCTATTCGGAACGACCACGGCCGACGACGACGACGGCTGGGACGACAACGAGGAGGAAGCGACGGACGACCTATCGACCCACGACGGTCGAGCACTCTTGCCGACCTGACGCCTGATACGGGACGCGGTCTAACGAAGAGCGTGGAAACTTTCAATTAGCATACATTCGCTTACTGCGTATCGTTAAGGGAAATACTGCGGCTCACTTGGGTTTTTAAGTCCCACATACTGAAGGTTACCGCGGGAACAGCACTGTGGCTCTTCCATGCAAAAACACGTCGAACGTTAGCGCTGTTTTTGTCGCGTAATATTTTCAGAAGTTTCTCCTCTTTCTCGACCGAACGTGGACTGAGGGAATGAGGAGATTATGCGCGTGCGAGAGCACGCGGAAAAACGAATCTGGGAATTCGAATTGACAAAGCGAGGGCGGATATTTATCCGGACAGCGAAGGAAGCTGGTCGACGGGGCTGGTCTGCATTGACGGGAGCTTCGAAAAGAAGAGTTCAATATTCTGTCCTCTTGAGCGGACTCGTCAAACGGACACGTCACGGAGAAGGACTGCAGTTTCGAAGCTCGGAGAGGCTCTCGAGGATATTATTATCTAGATGTCGCACTCACTTTAAGACTTTGAAGGTTGTTCTCGCTGTTTCCGACCACGGCTGCAGCCGGTAGCGACGTCTCGACGTGGAGGGAGGGATTTCTTCGAGAGATTCGTCCTTTCGCTGATACCTTCCATGGCTGGGTGATACCACATCCCGTAAATCCTTGCCGCGGCACTCGACGATCCCTGCAGAATATAAAGTGCGCCGATAAGTCTTGATATGACCCAACGGCGACGGTAGTGAAGCCCCCAGTCACAGCGAGCAGCAGCAGCAGGAGCAGCTCCGCCATATGAAGTTTTATATCGAATACACTCCATACAATTTATTCATGTACCTGCTGACCGGTAGTGCGTATCTGTCCGGGAACAACAGGTCTGAAATACGGCGGACCGAGAGGATGAATTTCCTTCTTTCCCTAGATATGGATTTCTCTGAGGAAAGTAGTGAGTCGAATACAGATAAGGTGAGTCTGTTGGTATTTTCACGGGGGATTCGTGCCTGACCCAGCAGGACAAAGGTACGGCCTCCGCAAGCACAGAGGTATACCGGAAGCTACCGGATCGCCAAAATTATTAGTCACAACGTGTATACATGCACAGACAGCTCTTTATCCTGGCGGAGCTGGTGGCCACTGCGCACTCGAGTGGAACGCATTGATCTGTGAGTCACGGTGCCCTCACGGATGGATGAACGGATGGATAGATGGACCGCCGACTTACGAAAGAATAGATGAACAACAGTGTGGCGGAGCGTTGGTCAGCGACTCTCGGCCCGATATGCCCCCACCGAGTGAGCCCACCGAGCTGACTCGGACCAGAGTATTCATACGGTGCGTCACGCTTTGTCGAGGGGTAGCCGACCGGCGAATCAACGCTCCGTGCTGTTTGCCGCTCCCGAATCCCACTTTCTGTCGCCGGATAGGAAGAACTCGAGAGCTTGATTCAATTGAATTCCTCGACAATGTTCCGCGAATTCTCCTCTGCTCGAGGACTTGCTGAACTTGACGAGGCATTTACGCACCATTCGGGCGGTTCCCGCACCAGTCCCCTCGTGGCCAGCCCAGAACGATGGCCCTCATCCCCGCCCCCGAAGCGCGACCCCTTGTCAGCGGCGTTCGCCGACATCCTCCCCGGGAGGGTCTGTAATAGCCATCACACATGGCCGGGCGAAGAAATGACCATTTCCACTCGCTCGCTCTCACACATGTATTTACAATCGAGGCTACTCGAAAAACGGTCGTTCGCCCAACCGAGATTGCTCGATGTGGGTTTCTCATTTTCGCTCACTCCCATAAACATCAGGAAACGTGGTCTTGTTCTGCAGCAGTTGATCCACTCAACGAAAGCGCCATATTGGTTCAGTGGTCCTAACAGCTTTCCTCGGGATAAATGGTTCCAAGTCTTGCGTGATCGCTCTGAAGTGGAGCTCTCGTCGCTGAATCTCGTCACTTTTTCTGTCCGCAGAGCGACTCTGTCCCTGAGGAGCAATTAGTGGAACGCGAGACGGCGACACGGACGTGAGGACGACGGCAGTCTGCAAAAATCGCTGTCTCTCGCGGTCGACGACAAGTAAACTTTCAACTTTTGAAGGTCGGAAAGAGGCCGGCGGGACCGGCATCGTGAGCGGGCGAGGAAACAGCGATAATACTCTTGGAGCGCTCGGTCGCTGAAGCCTATCGATGGATGAATATCCGCAATGATTTCCCCTCCCCTAGATGGAATACGTCGCTCCTCGAGGGAAGTGAGTTCCCGGAGCTCCCAAAACGTTGGACTCCTCGAGATATTCGTTTTTTCCATCCGCAGCTCTGATTCCGAGCGGGGAGCGAATCATCATACCCAAAGATAAGCACGGTACCCTCGCGCGCTCTAATCGTTGCCCTGCTTCTCCCCGCACACTCTTCTGCTACGTGAGGGTTTGAATCGCGATGACGACCAGCGAACGATACCCGGAAGAAGGAATAACTTTCGCGATTTGCATTTTTCGTCCATGAACTCCGAGTCGGAGCCCTCGCGCGCCTCGAGATATTCCTCGACGTCTTCCGAGCTGTTGCTATTCGATGGCGGGTGCTCGAGGATATCTCCCAGTATCATTGCCTCGACGGCAATCCAAATTACGTGACGCGGAGGGAGAGCTCTCGCATAGACCGATCGTAAGTCCAGAAGGAAATGAACGGCACCGAGAGGCAGCAAGACGAAACCGGTCCATGAAGGATCCCCCACGGAACTCCCGACATGATTTGGGTGGCATGTCGTAACATTTGATTCGAGAGCGTTCCTGAACGAATCCTGACGAACGAGCCGAGGTTTCGAAATTCTCGCCGGCACCGGTGGAACGAAGGGAATTTTATAATGCGACTAACGTTTCGAAACTGTTCTCGGCTTCTTCCGAGAAAACCCTCCTCCACCGCAAGTATGCAAACCTATGTACGGCGACCCAGAGCGGATATGAGGCCGGGAGAAAGGGAAAAACTGCTCCAAAAATGATCTTCGCTCGCTCTCTTACTGCTTTGTTTTTATGGAGAGACTGAGGAACATCGAGAAAATGCGCTGTTCTCTGTTCTTCTTCTCCTAACGTTTTTCCCCAGCTGTAACATTCGCCGCGCCGACTTTGGTCTTCGCGACATTGATTTTTGATGGATGTCGTACCAGTTCACAATGGATTGGCGGCCACACTTTCCATCAGGAACACATCTCTCTATTCTGCATTTTTCATGGAAAAACGCAACCTCTGTTTTTCTTCATTCGCGCACGGGAAGCATCAAACTCGGATCCTCCCGAGTCTGCGGCCGACCTGGACTGCCCGGACCCGCTGTCGCAGCAGCGAACGATAATAATTCAATTTCCCGCGCACCTCTGCCGTTCTCTCGCTCGACTAAATAGGGTGCAAATCGAAGAGCCGTTTTGATTCGGTTTCGAGCTAAAATCGTCAGTCCGATCCCATAGCTACGAGCTCTTGACAGAAACATCGGCATCCAGGCGGGGGGAATTACGGATTGCGTCCAGCTTCGGTCGAATCCGGATAGACAATTCTGATTCGGACTCACACACATTTGCGGAGGAGCCGAACGTTTGACCGCCCGACCGACCGAGAGAGAGAAAAGCAGCGAAGGCCCGAATCAGCGGTTGTTTGCGGTGAGACATCCAGCTGCCGGACCCGCAGCAGTCGGGTAGGCCTCCGGATAAGCGGAAAAACGTACGCAACAGCATTTATTCTCGAGAAAGGTCTCATCCCACGCCTTTTCGCCTGCCTCTCGCGGGGTGGCGGCGGGTGGCTACCGAATATTTCTCTCTCTAGCGCTCGCTCCCTACTGAAATATTGACCGATGATGATTCGCTGTCACAGTCAGTCGAAATGTCCGACGTCGACGACGCCGTCCTTATAGGGCGAACGGACAAACGGATCTTGAGACGTTCCTCGGTACCCGCAGAAGGACCGGGCAGAAGCGAAGGAGCAGAATGACTGAGTCGAAGACCGACCAGTCAGCTGAGCGAACGACCGACCGACCGACTAGATGGGGGAACGTTTCTCTCTCTTATTAAATAGCAGCTTGCTTCATAAAAATAGGGTCACTCGTTTCATGTCCAGCGTTGCCTTAATGCAAGAAGTAGACGCTACTGACTGCATGGAATCCTGACTTGCGGCGGCGGTAGCCGAGCACACCAGAGCGCAGGAACTCACTTTCCTAGCCGTTGGTTTTTATGACGGTCACTGGGCAACTGGAAACGTACATGCGTTCAGCGAGCG
The DNA here is from genome assembly GCF_000255335.2 of Galendromus occidentalis. Classification (NCBI taxonomy): domain Eukaryota; kingdom Metazoa; phylum Arthropoda; class Arachnida; order Mesostigmata; family Phytoseiidae; genus Galendromus; species Galendromus occidentalis. The sequence continues at coordinate 799,364 of NW_003803379.1, forward strand.
AATGTCAGACGAACATTATTACGGCGGAAACCTATTCCTGTGGAATCGTACGCAGCACGCCGAGAAGAACCGTTCGCGTCGTCCTGGTTTTTAGTCTTCATGTAGACCAAGAGGAGGAAAAATCAGCGAGACAAAGGAGGAACTCGACAAGAGAACTGAGATTGAGAATGGGAAATACTCCCCGCGAAGACCTCGTTCCCTCACTTGGAACGGAAACGATGATTTGGGGCAGAGACTCAATTCCGAGTCGATTTTCATTGTCCGGCTCTGTGTGCGTCGCGAAGAATCACGTTTGTTGGTCATGGAACGAACTTTTTCAATTTCGCTACTTGAAATACTAATCAACCTCAGCGCGGAAACTCTTGATCAAAAATGCTATTAGAATAGAATCCGAAAATCTTTTGATTGATCCCGGGGCACATGGAGCTCGCCAGCGAGCTATTCTCCCATCCGCGGCGAGTTTTCGCTCGGGAGAGCAGATGGGGAATACGATGAGGATTTTCGCAAAAATTGTCGGCCTTACGAATTCGTCTACTTGAAACAAGTGAGCCATTGCGTGGGCGGCCCTCTCTCGGGTCCGGAGCCTGGCTTCCGGCCGCCGATTTCGGGGTCCTAGCCGCGAGCTCAAAAACGTAGTCGGCATACAAGAGCAGTACGAATTTCGGTGCCGATCCCGGGACCTTCTCCCATCCGGACAATTCAGAGGACAGCCGCTCCTCGTTGGGGTTTTTCCCTCGATGACGTTCCTCTGCTCAACCGGCGATGAATCGACTGTTCGAGTGAGCCGAGAATCTCGTTAGCGCAAACAAACCCAAGCGAGAGGCTGCGTACTCCGGCTGCGCGCATGATCATTTTGATACGTAACGCTTTCCGGATTATCTTCGTAAACGATCAATTAAAAGTAATCCGCTCGACCTCCGTGCCTGCAGCAGGGAACAAGGCCGGTTGAGAGGGAATTTTCTGCTTGTGTGCTCATCCTCTGTTTCTCGACGATCTCGCTCGCTTCAATTTGAAGAGCAGTTTAACATCAACCTGACGGAGCCATTGTTCAAGAGGCTCTTCTCCCGGTGTTGTTCAGCTTTTGTCTCGGTCCTCGTGAGCGCAGCTACTGTTGTCCTCCGGAGCGCTTCCCGCCCGGAGGGTCAGCAACAGGAAGAATCGCTCGCTTGAATACTCCAGATGACCTGGTGTCTTCGCCCGTCGACGACTCGCGGGAATCCTGGCTTTGAGACACGAAATGAAAAGACGACCGGCACCGATGGCAGCCCCCCGACGGAGTCGAGGGGGAACCCGTGCCCGGGGTCGGACAATAACAACCGTCGTCGTCATTGCCGTCGCCGCAGCAGCAGCAGAAACAACAGCAGCTGCGGGGCAACAGTGGCATTTCCGTAATTAAACTCGAAATCGCCAGACGTACGTGTGGAGAGACGAACGTCGGGAGAGACGGCCTCCTCGAAGAGTTTTGTCGTCGACCGACGTCGTCAGCGTCGGTCGCCCGTCTCCGAGAGGAAAGCGTCGTCCGTTCCCCGCAGAAAGCCGCTTTGCAGAAAATCTAATTTCCTGACGGGAAGCCCGACGAGAAGAGAAGCGAGAGCGGGTAAGCGAAGCGGCGACAGACATTCAGAACGAGTGGGTGAAAACTGCGTCGAGCAAGCGAGCGCTCAGGCCAGTCGGATCAAGCGGATCGCCGCTCGGCAGGCAATCAAATAGATGCATGTACAACATCAACGACCATACGATGAAGGAAGAAGAAGAGAAAAAATCGCTGAGAGACTCACGTTGCTTACCTAACCCTACGTCGAGAAATCGTACCGTGCCGTGCCCCGCCTCACCGGTCGTGATATTAAGGCGCCACACACGATGACAGAGCAAACAGTGCTTGGCATCATCCACCCACGTGAAGTGGCAACGGGTATCGAATTCGATGCTGCTATTTCTTTTACGGAACGAAATCTCTCCTTCACGCTTTCGACCGTTTTTCTGACGTTCCTTCCGTGCGGGTGTTCGTTCCTGAATTCGTGGCGAGAATTGATTCGCGAGGAGCGGAGCGAGAAACTCCGACCACCGCTCCTCTCGGCGGAGGAGTTCACCGAGCGCCAGAAGCACCCGATCGAAAGCGGAGAGCGTAATCCTCCGCTGTCGGGAATCCGCTCGCAGTTACTTTCACGGGATTCCGGATCCGAGAGACCCGCCGCCGCGACTCATCGCCGATTCACTCCGATCAGGGGAGATTCGAAATCCCGCATGCATGTACAGATTTTTTGACCTGAGCCACTTTGGGTAACTATTCAACTCCTACCACCTGCCGTCGGAGCTTCTGCTGCTCGTAACGGCTGCTTTAAGACGACGAAGGCAGCCAGCGTTGATGGCGGAAGAATACTCAGTCAGAGAAGCTTCGGGTTCCTCTGAAAAGAATATAATTTGCATAACAAATCAGAAAGGTGCTCTCCGCCGTCGGTTCCCTTGTGCCCGACTCTCTATTTCTCTCGCTATTAGCAGATTAGGCAGAGAATTCTATTCGATTTTTGTTCGAATGCGATTCCCGAGCTATTTTCCAGCTACCTGACCGTCGTTGTCCGAACCGAAGATCGAAGACGAGTCTATTTCGACCCCGCCCGAGATTCTTCAGAGCAGACGTTCTCCTTTTCCCTTTAGACGCGACCGATACGTAAGAATGGACGTCGACGCGAATTCGGGATCCTGCAGGAATCTATCGCTGCCATCCGATGGCGATCCGCTGTTGGAAATTCCCCTCAGGAACGTAGAGGAGGCATCAGAAAATCACAGCGATCGAAAACACATGGCGACACCATCAAGCGTGGAAGTGACGACGACTGACCCAGCCCTCTCCCTCCCTCTCGGCCATGGGACACTCGGACGTGTGACGGAGAGAGCGGAAGCCGAAAAAGCACACGGGCGACTTTTCGGGGCAACTGGAGGCTCGTCGACTCAGTCGGTGTTGAATTAAGGGACAAGGCAGCGGACAACGCAAATGGGCCGCGGACGTCGAAAGGACGATGGGGCGGAGGACAAGAGTTATGGGCGTCATTGAGCGTGAAGCTTATTTTGAACATCGGATGGCAGGGGTGCTCCAGCAGGGGAGGTGCCTCGGCAAGGAGAAAGGCAAGAGCGGACCGAAAAGAACGAGTACCGACGGCCTCGGCCGCCACGCAGAGTCGCTGCCGTTCTCAACAGAAGGACCAACCGAGGAGAAAACAGAAGGGAAAACAGCTGAGCGGAACGCAACGACATACTACACTGAATGGTCCAAATCAAATTGTGTGTCGGAAAGAAACAGCGGAACAACGGAAAAAACGAGGAGCAAAGAACTCCGCTGCGCAGACAAACACTGCATTGCACGCAAATAAAACTAAACACAGGCAAAGGGGAAAGGAAACTGCGTCGATGATCACAATGCCCGGGGTAATAGCAGCTGCAGTTGGAGCGACACCGGCGGCAGCGATCGTGACGTCCAACAAAAGACGTGAAGTTGATGATTTTTCACAATTTTTCCCCTACCCTCGAGGTTCCGACGGAAATCACGAATTTTCCCAGCGTCCTCTACTCCCCGCTTACGAAGTTTTCGGCGGAGCGGTTTTCGGCCTCGACCGAGACTTATACTCCGTCCCAGCGGTTCCTCCATCCTCCTACGACCCCGGCGTCCTCCTAGAACTAATCCTGATTTTCTGTCACATCGAGTAGGAGCTCCTAATGTGGTTTTGATGTCACCTCCCTTCGTCCGGCGATTCTCCTTTCGCGACTCCCTCGACGCCGCCACCGCGCCGTCGTCGTTGCTCTCGCAGATGAAGACGATGTTGACGATAAGGATGAGGATTCGTGTGCGGGGGACGAACGAGGAATCTCATGAGAGCTACTGAAAGCTGTGCAATTTGAGGAGCCCATAGAGCTAACTGTCTGACTCAATGACTGACTGCCTGACTGACAGTTAGAGGAGGCGGCGCGGGCGGCGAAACGGGAAGCGGTCGAGGCTTCCGGCAGGAACAGGATCAGTAGCCGAAATTAGAAATTCCAGATCCCCGAACTCCATCAGTCCCTCTCGGGACATTCAGGTGCGCCAGCGAGGAGTCTGAGTCTTTTCAGAAACCGAGAACATTATGAGATTGTTTCGAGAAGCACCCGTCATCCTGGGATGAACTCACTCGAGCTCGGACGACTTCGATTTGGAGCCGCACCTGAACCCACTCTGCGAGTCTCTTTGAAATGCAGTGAGCTTGTTTTGGATTGAGTGTCTGCTGCTCTAGCGACCCCGAGTTTACGATGTTTCTTATTGATCTCTTAGTCATCAGCGGAGAGCAGTGGCTCGACGAAAGATCGACAGATTCAGATTGGAATCGAGCAGAATTATTCTGCTCCGGTCTGCTTTTCCTCAGATGCGGAATAAATTCCCGAGCTTCACCTTTGATTTTGGGTGCGAATTCGGCTCTCTCCTCGCTCCGAAAGTCGCCCGCTTCGACTCACCTCATCATCGCCTTCATGTCCGTTGCGGTTCCGATTTTTCGATGAAATCCAGGCGTTCCTCCCTGTGTGAGCTTGAAGGATTTAATCGCGGTTCTCACGATATCATTATCGGGGAACATCACGAGGGGGATCTACCGTAAAACGTTTCTGGAAAGAGGATTTTCTTCGTTTCTTGTATGATGGCTCAGCTCCGAACGATCGGCTCATCGTAATATTTGTCCACACAGCCGTCGTTCCAATGGTTCATTTGTTCTTCTGCGAATTCGGTTCGTGCGTCCCAGACCGTGTGATTCCAGGTCTTGGAGAGTTCGGCGACGAAAATTCTCTTGAGGCTTATCGTTCGCGGCGGAGAGAGGAGAAAGAAGCGAAGATTGCTGCTAGTGCCGTCATCAGAATTATCTCAATGGAATTCAGAAGCGGCAGAGAATGAAGCGGTAGAAGATCTTTGCGACAGCTTTTTCACTTGACCGGCCCCAGATATTTGAGCCGGTTCGTGTCGTGCGGTGCCGGTAGCGTCTGACGGCATTTCTGTGAAGTTGCGCGTTGTGTGCGACCTACAACCGAGTCTACCGTCTGTTCACGCTTTCCGCCAGTCCCGAATCGGAATTTTCCTCAGCGATAAAGCGGAAAAGTTCGATCAGAATTGATTTTTTCCTCATTTCCGCCCTTCGAAGTTCTGGACATCAGAAAAGTTCAACATCCATCAGAAGCGAACGTGTCGTCTCTCGCTCGACGAGAAGCTAACGTCTCCTCCCGCTCCGTTATTACGCTTCACGTTCTCGATAATCCATCCTAATGATGTATAAAATCCTCACGCAACCTGAGCGATCCATGTTGTCGACTGTCTGACGCAACGCGCGATGCCAAGTCGGCCATCGGGTGGTTCCGCTCGTGTCAACGCCGCGGCCTACAATTCCGACTCCTGTTGAGGCCGAAAATATTGCCCAGTCCTCGCGAGGGCGGGTCAAGCTGAGATTCTATTCGGCCTTCCTCATTTCTCCCCCTCGAGGAGTTTCGCCGTGAGTCAGGATCAATTCAGAGCACCGGGAAAGGTGCGGAGCTGCATCATCAATTCTTTTCTCAACTCTCCCTCTTTCGATTCTTCCCCGTTCACCGTTCAAACCGTCGATGCGAGCATCCTATAATCTTCCCGTTCATCTTCTCCGTCGAGGAACGAGGGTCATACGACTGTATCACCGGCTCGGGAAACTTCACCAGATTTGACTCATTCCGTTGAAATCCCACCAAGGAGCAGTCCCCAAAGCGAGTGATAGGAAATCTGAGCTGGGAGCATCAAGCCATGGTCGGAAATCGACGCAAAGCAGTGAATGCGTTTGAACATTGATCACCGGAAGAACGTCTCAGCATCGCGGAGTGCATTCCATATCTTCGAAGCGAGCCCCTCCGGGTCCGAGTGGATAAACAAAGGCGTTCTGTCAAATTCAGAATAATGACCAGCTTTAGAGTTCATGACGGCTTCGAAAGTACAGCGTGATACCAAAGAGGGAGAGCACGTGGCCGTACCCGAATCGCGGTTCACAGTCTCATGGGCTCTGAATCTTCTCGGCTGCAAATAGCGCTGTCGAACTGCTTCTCCCTCCGCGAGAGGGATGGAGAGTCCGGTAACCCGACACTCGTGGGAGGCTTTTCAGCTTTTCGTCATCTGGTCTCGACCAAGAGGATCGAACTACTACGGAAACCGAGCCAGCGACAGTTGAAAGATGTCTGCGTCGTTAACGGAGGCATCATTTTCGGAGGATACGGGAAACTTACGAATATCGATCAGTGTTGCTTCACTGTCTTCCCGACTCTGACGCTGGTTTCGAAGCGCGGCTCATTGAGGACAGAAGAGAATCCTCTCCCCGTTACGCTGTCGACATAAAATATAGATCAGCAAGCAGTCGTTTCACGCTCATTTGGAATTCCATCCGGAGATTCTCGTTTTTGGCTGAGACGAACTGCGCCGAGTGAGCGGGAAGGGGATCGAATGGAGTCGACAAGTCGGCAAAGTCTGATTTCTCCCTCCAGCCGACGGAGTGACAATTGAGAATATTTGAGATTGTTGCAAAAGTCTGTCTTCTCCCTCAGATCGTCACCGAACAGCTGCCGTACACTCGGGCAGAGAATGCAATGAATAACGCAATGCCTTCTGAAAATGAGCAAAAACGCGGAACAGCCGGATAGCTGACTCAATCAGGAGCTTAATTAGCGAAATCGTTGTCGTCCGACCGTCCATTGCGGGGGAATATTCGCGTCGTCCGATTTGTTTGCGAACAAAAACCCTGTTACCGCTGCGAATTATCGCACGCAAATGGTCGACTCGAGCATTGAATTCTGATGTGTCCCAAGTCGGCTCCTGCTACACTTGCGTAGTCGTCGCCGTTGTCTTTGCATTCTTATTATGAGTGCGATATTTGACGGTCGAACTCAGTCAAAGACCCTGGACCAGGGTTCTCTAAATGTTCAATACTCGAGCAAATTGCGTTCCCGGGCGCAATCCGAGTGCCGGTGGCTCGCAGGCAGTCCTGCCATCGTCTACATACGCCTGAGAATCGAGCAGACGATCTGACATGCAATAAATGTGATATTCCCCGAGCTCTCAGAGATTCCTGAAGAATGTTGTGAGAATGGACACCTGCTCCCGATCGAGAACGTTGTGGTAGCGTGCAGACTCAGAGTGAGCGCTACAGCTAATGTGCATATCCGTCGATTCCTCCTAGATTCTCGAAATCTCGAAAGGCGAAACGGAACTGTTCCACGCGAAGCGATTGATGAATTCGCGAAGTATTTCGCTAATGGATCAGTAATTCCCCGAAACGACGCATGGATCGGAGGATGAAAGGAAGTTCAGAAAATATTGAGTCAGGATTTGTCAACGCAACCCCATTCAAGGAGACTCTAACGGAAGTTAGGGCCGTGCGAATAAAAAACATAGGAGGCGATCGCCGTACAGAGTCATCGTTCCCTCTTGCAGCTAATTCGGAGCGAGAGAGAGACCGGAAAAATGCTCGAGTTCCGATTGCGGGAAATGGGGAGAGCGCATTTCCGACACCAATAATTTTCGGATTCATCTAGGGTATCATGGTCTGTCTAAATGGAACAAAGGACGTTATGAGGATTTTCGGACTTCTTCGAAAGGGAAAATTCGTGCCTGATCTAAGGACAGGAAGAGGCTACGCCGGCGCGGCACGCGTTCTCGTCGTGCACTTCTGAGAGCTACAATGAGTCAGGTTTACATTGTCACGTTTACGAGATGACGTCATTATATGGATGTAGGCAAACGAATCTTGTGTTTACGACCTCTGAACTTTATTGAGGATAGGACACCGAGACGAACAGAGTTTTAGCTTCAGGATTCCATCTGGGATGGGAAGCGACTACAGCGAGTCTGGCAAGCAGCTATAAATCTCACAAATTGCGTTTTATTCCCCATTCGAGCCGGTCATGACTTCTGAGTGGGAGCTTCAGCACATGGCTGTCAGAACCAATGTGAACTCTCGAAATTCAAATCGGAGTCGATACCGCCTAGCAGGATTTTGCGAAGAATGAGATTCCGCCGTTCCTTGCGTCGCCGATGCTCTACGCGATCGCAACTCCTCGTCCTGAGAACGTTACGCTCAGAGTACGCTCTTGAGACGTATCATCGGCTAGTTTGCCCTTGCATCCGTCGATATTGTTGAATCTCGGATCACCACAGACGTACTCGATTTTTTCCCTTTTCCCCTATCGCCGGACGCTTCAGGGGAGCCGAGGCAAGATTTGAAAATATGATCGGCGCCGGTCGTACCTGGAATGGCCAGACAGGCGAGCTCGAAAGATGGAGCTGCGTGGGGAGCAGACGCACTTACGAGATAGAGGAAAATGGAGAATCTGTGCTGAGTCCGTCAGGCGTTCCTTCTTATCACTGCGATCGATATGAATCCGTGAGACGAATCCACGATGATTCCGATCAGCAATCATCATCGACACGGAGAAACAACATGGCTCGAGTCGACATTTGCGGATTGAATTCATTACGGTAGAACCCACCGAACGAGCAATGACCGACCGACAGACAGACAGCAGACGGCGAGCGGAGGAAGTTGGCTGACCTGTTACAGGTGGAGCCTGCCAGCGGATCGGTCGGCTAACAGATGCCCCGCTCGAGATCAAAGTGCCCCACCTCGTCTTTCTCATTCCCCTTACGAGTTCAACAAAATCCGAACGAGCGCCCGACCACGAAAGAAAGCGAAACAGGCATCTCATGCTCTGCGATTCCTAACAGCTCAATCGGCCGCATCTGCTAGGGAGAATTTATCCCGATTCGGATCGCATAGCCTTTCATTGACAAGACTCATCTTGATTCTAACATTCTCAGCGTGATGGCAGGCTCCCAAATCGAGAGACGAGTCGATGAACCCGTCATTATTGGATATGTGACTCAACTAAGTCAGTTTGTTTCATTTTTCAGGCAGAGGTATCACACTAGGTGACCTCGGCATGAGTGGGGTGCAAACGCAGCCGCATTGAGGTGAGTAACGATGAATTTTCCCTTTTCGATAGACAACTCTACATCCCATGGCCTTTATTCCGGATTCTCCCGATATAGATTTCTGAAGAGTCAGCTGGCCAAAATACAATGCATCGGACGGATTTTAAGCCCTCCACCTGGAATTTTTAATAATTGGACACCGGATCTAGTTTGATTGATTCTGAACCGAACCCTCCGCTGCTCGGTTGCGACCGATGCGAATGAAGGGGAAATCGAGACGTTACTTCTCTCTGATTCTGCCTCGCGAGCAATCGATCGAATCCAATCTAACAAAGCGAGTTACAAACACACAGCCCGGGAGGAAACGAATGATGGAACGCTCTCTGCAACGCCTTTGCGGAACGCATTCAGAGCCTGCGGAGAGAGAGAGCAGCAAAAAGCAGCAAAATAGCGAGAAAAACGGCGAGAGGGCGCGCGGGATAGGCTGCGAGAAGCAGATGGTTTCGGGTGGCATAATTTGTCAAAGCACTGTCGTCCTGATTATGCGACAGGAGAATGAAGCGGCATCAAGATAGCACGACCAGATGCTCTATCCCATTCTCCTCGTCGTTGTAGTCATTGCGTCACTCGGTGTTGTTGCGTTCGGCGCACAACGCCTCCCGAGGCGTTCCGACCCGGGTCCGCGCTCGACAGGGTTCCGCTCGCTGTCTTCCGGCTCAGCCCCCGAGATTCGAGGAACGGAAATCTGGGATTCAACAATTCCGAACCCGGAGTTTCAAACCCCGAACGCATCGCGCACCTCGCTGAGTGAGACTTGAATCTGTTGGCGTTCGACCCAGGGCTCTTTCCAAGAATTGAACGATGGAAAAAAATTGCGGGGAAGAACGGAAGGCGAGAACTCTGGAGCGGGCTCCGAGCCAGCTTCGAGCTCGAGCGTCGGCCCGGCAGGCTGGCATAGCAGCTGCCAAATCAAAGGATCAAATGCACGCTTATCTTATCGAAGCGAGTTTTGAATTTCTCCCCATCATACACATAAGCTCCCTTTTCTCTTTATCGCCCGCCCGCCCGCCTGCTCGTTCGGTGTCTCTCCTCCTCCATCTTCGGCTTTTTCGTCGTCGCTTCCTTCGTTGTCGACATCGTTCCGCTCGTATTCCCCGGCAAGAGCAGTACAAGTCCGCTCGCTTGTAAGGGGTTGCAGATTCAGATCAACGAGTTTGCCTGTCTGCTTGCTTGCTCGCCTGTGTGCCTGCCTGACTCGCAGTTCACCCATCAGCCAGTTGTTCGGAAGCGCGTGCCTCCTTTTACCTTGGCCTTTCTGATTGCGAAGCCTCACCAGAAAAAAAACAGGCCCATAAAGCCCGCCCGTCTCGCTCAGAGTTTGCAATTTATGCACTACAACACGTTCAAAGCGCCTATCTGTATATCTGCCGGAGTTCTTATCGCTTCCTCCTGGCGGAGTTCGTGCTTCGGAGGTTTGTTTCTCCAGGAGGTAGGTGAACCGCGTCCTGGCACATGTGGTTCACCTGAGCAAATTGACTATTTCTTGCGGCTCTCTGGTGAGGCAACGTCATCAGCAGGAAACGAGGAGCTTGTTCTGACCTCATGAGTGGAGCAACACCGGCTATCGGTTCGTGGAGTTGTAATGATCCTCTGACTCACGAAACACCTGACCACCTTCCCTAAGGTCCCCGCGAGTACATAGTACGCGGTCGGTGCTCCGAAAGAACCGGAAATCGCACCTGGGGGAGGGTGGGCGAGGAGGGGGAGGAATATCACGGAGCACACATTTCCCCACTCATACAGCCTTCGTATGGGATTTCGGCCCTATGTTGGAGTTCGTCGACGTCATTTCACCCGCCACGGCCGACTTCCATTTAGTCGGCGGCTGGCTGTTCCGCACTCCAAACTGTCTTGCTCGGCTTGCTCCTCTGATTTACGCGGTGGGGAAATCTGACTGTATGACCGGCGCCGCGGCGTGCCACTGCCGCCGCTGCTGCTGCGAAGTGAACGAAGTTCCCCATAACGGGTCTGTCTGAGGTCATCCATCGTGGTCTCGAAGTGCGAACGCTGCAACTTGATGAAAGATTAGGAATTCTTCACTCCCGCTCAGGGCCAATCAGTGACAGCTATTAGGCTGACATGGAAAAGGTTTAAGTGACACTCATGCGAGCGGATCCGGAGGGGAAGAACTTCGACTCCCCAGTTCATGGAACTCGCTCGGTTGCGGCATCATCAGCTGACGGACGGACGGACGGACGGCCTGACTGACTCAGGGAAGTTTCCCCCGACCGCCATTCCCCGCCTACGCCATGGCCAACGTGCTCTGTAGGTGCCGCACAGTCTTCCTGCCGTAGAGCTGGCTCGTTGCTCTTCTCTTGAGTCGTGGGCGATGGCCGGCCGCCGCGGCCTCCCTCTCCTATCCGCTCCTCTTCCCGCGCCATTTCCAAGGAGTCTGAATGTCCCGTGCCGGCGAGTCCAACTCCTACAGCTGACGCAAACTGATTGGGAGACATCATCTTGTCGCAGCATGCCGCATTTCGTCGCTATTACCACCGCTCAGGAACGAAATTGCCTGAGCTTATTCCTTTCGGGTTCTTTTTATTCACGCTCTGTCGGACAAAATCTGCAAACTCATCTCAGGTGGCGGAATCTCTCTCAGCTGCAGAGTAGACTTGTTTTCCCCTTATCCTTTTTGGGCTCTTTCCGGCGACGAAGAGGGCTCAAATCCTTCTCCGGGGAGCGACTCTCGCCCCGTGTAGTACTACGAGCAGAAGTACGGATCGGGACGGGCTTAGATGGAAAAAAATCGAACCCGCTCAGCGACGATGCCGCGTGCGATCTCGCCGCTCCCGACGGAAAGCAGCGATTTTGTAACATCTTGAGACTATCTCCGCGTTTAGCCGAGCAAACAAAACACAGTCCACTGAATCTCTGCCGTCCCGAGTTCTTGCTTTTTCTTTTGTGATCGAGCGAGCGAGCCACCGACCGACCGACGAAATGATATATGATGCAAGTCCATCATGGCTGAATGACCGAACGTCCGGAAGGCCGGTTAGCTTGCTGCTTGTTCGACTCACTCACTCACGCACGCACTCGTTTCGTTCGTCTGTACTGCCGTGGTGTCCAGGCTGACATGGGAAGACAAATTCGACCACTTATGACGAAGTCTCAGGCCAACCAGCACAGCGGTTCGCCTACCTATCGCGCGCTCGCCCGGCGAACGTCCAAAGAAGAGCGGGTCCGTTCTTCTTCACTGCCGGATGATCTGTAGTTTGTTCGGTGGTAGAATGCGCTCGTTTCCATGGCGACTCACCTGCAGGACACATGCCACACGAGCATATGCCTGGAATCAGTCCAGAGGTATTTTTCCCGGTCTCCGCTCGCAATCCATTTCTCAGGTGGAGTGTAGCTCCGCCGCCCCTATTCGGGACAGGAACGGATAGAGAAAGGCAGTCGACGCGAGCGCGCAGGTGCACAGCGATGGCTCGCTTTGCGTGCTGATGGGTTTCCGAAATGGTGGGAGTACGGCGTTCTACCTGTCTGAAATGCCACCGCCGCGCCGTGGCTGGCGCAATTTACACATACATACATACATGGATCCGGGTCCCCTTTCGGAGCCGGCAGGGCTGTCTCAGTCAGCTGCTGTTTGCTATTCCGCCGGCACTCTGGCACGGAAGACGCGCAACAAGGGGAAGCACTTGTCGAACAAGTTGAAAATCGAGAGCGAGCAAGCGACTCGCAGACGGACGACGGAAAGGACGCGGAGAATGACGAGAATACAAGTAAAGCGAAGAATGAGGGAGTCGAATGAACTCCCTCCGAATTCTCCTGGCTGCTCCTGCGAATGTCTTCAAACGATCGCCGGTTCCCCCTTTCCTACGCTTTGCCCCAACCGCTCGAAGCCGGGCAGGATACGAGAGGACGAGCGAGAAGAGCCGATGGATGCGAAAACGAGAGAAAACAGCATCAGACGAAATTTCAATCGCGATAGCGTCCGCTCGCTGTTCACTCGCTCAGCTCGTTCGCTCGGTCCGACGGACGGGCGGGCGGACGGACGCCGTCAGGGTGGCTCACTTCCTGCTTTTGGTGAGTTGGGCCACGCACTCGGCTTCCGTCCGTAGTTCTTCCTCCTCCCTTCGATGAAAGGCCACCAGCGACCACTCGAGTTTCTCGGGGCTCTCGGTTTTTTCTTTTCCTGCGAAACGAGAGGCTCATCAGACGAGATGAGTCCCGATGTGGCTTGGAAATGTGAGCGCTTCGGACGTCGGCTCCACGGACGCTCTGAGGGATAGAGAGCAGGTAAACTTCCGTCCCGTGATGGATCAATGGCTTCTCTTGATGGACGAGGAATTTTCGTCAGCAGGTGACTTCATCGACTGTATCACCGCCTTTCCATAACGCAGGCGATCGTTATGCCTGCAATGCATGTCACCCGACGCGTTCCACCGCGTCTTCCAGTGAGTGCCTTTCGAGGGCGTAGCAGAAGAGGGAGAGAGGCAGCCCCCGGCGTTTAGGACTGTGTTCGAAGTCCTAGTCTTTAGGCGCTCAGGCCGGAAGGACATTCACACTTGAACAGCTGTGGTGGGGTGGTCAGAAAACCGGATTCAGCCGTCATTCGACAAAGGACCACTTCCGTTCCGATACGCATGGTCAGCTCCTGGTGGCGAAACGAGTCAGGAAGACCACGGTCGCTTTGAGGTTTCGAGATTTCGAATAGAACTGTCGGCCCGTGTAAACGTGAAATTGGCATGGGAAGCTCCCTCGAATCGTGTGCGTGGGTCTGTCGAAGTGCTCAGCTCGTCTGAGCGAATCAAAATTTTATTGGTAATTTTTTGTACGATAAAAGCTGAGTTTTTTCTTGTGGATTAGATAAGCTAACAGAATGGGCAAAGCTGATCCAACTTCCGAGTCGGGCGAAGACTTCGCTTTTCAGACTTCAAAGACGAGACCATTCCCCGGTAGAGGACAGATTTCGCAGCGTGGAAACTTCGGTGGACATAGAGTAACGGCAGCGGGGGAAAAACCCGTTCCCAGAGAGACCGAGTCGGCAACGGGAATGACTCGGTTCCATCTCATGTTTCGTCTTCGCTCAGATAGATGATGACTTGCTCTCTCGTCACTGGATTCTCGTGTCGACTGTTGTGAGTTCCTACGAGTCGAAAACCAGCTTTCCAGCGTTGCTCCGACAGCCTGAAATTTGACCTCATTCATGATGGGAATTGAAATACCCGGCGCCGTCTCCTCTTCCCTGTGCGTTACTCTCGGAGTTCGTCTTCCGTTGCCCTTGCCCTCGGGTCACAAATGCGACGTCTCCGGCCGGGACGGACTCCGAGGACTCCTTGGGTGGTACTCTCTTTCCGTCGCCGTTTTCTGCCTAATAGACCTGTCATTCCTCTCTCCCGACGGAGAAGGAAATGTTTTTAGAGCTCCTTGTCGCAGCACTAGATGAAGGGCACTCCTTGTTACGTCGCCGCCGACGGTTCACTTCGGAAATCAAGCCGATAAATCAAAACGTAACGAAATTCCCTGAATACCGGAATGGAGGCCACGTGCACCGTCTGACGGAAGCGCTTCCACGGTGCTCGAGCAGAACCCATATCGGGTCAGATCCCCCGATAATGAGTGATGTTGGCAAGAAGAGAAAGAATCGATGGAGGCATTGTAGTGCCTTCGTATAGAGAGGGGAATTGAATGGATCCGCTGCACCTGTGGAACCAATCTGTTTGGCTTCCTCAGTCACTCGGACCGCTCCCTCAGTTCGGCTTTGACAGATGTCACTCTCTCTGCTGTGCATAGAGGTCTGGCTCGATCTCTGACTGACTGACTGACTGACTGCCTGTCTGTGAGGGTGAATGAGCGAGCGCCTAGGTGGGGAGCGGTCGGCTGAGAGATCAAAACAGAGAACCAGCAGCAGAGAACTCAGGAGAGCTCTTCTTTTTATGCTCATCTGAAAGATCTAATCTCGAGAGACTGAGACCATTACGATCGAAGAATTAAAATGAGGCGACTCGGTCCCTGGCAGCTGATAGACACGCACGCAGAGTCATTGGTACCAACCATCGAACAGGCGAACGAGCGAGCGAGAGAGAGACGGTCGGCGGGCCGATAGGACCGACGGATAGATGGGTAGACGACTGACTGACTGAATGGATGGATTGGAGGTGGATAGGGCGAGTAGGAGAGAGTGGGTGAGCGAGCGGTGGACGGGACAGAGTTTGATGATACACTCAGGATCACATCATCTCCGGCTCTGCTGTTTAGTCGATATTTGATCGTGAAGCCCCTCTCCGTGATGGAATATGTATCGAGAGTGTACTCTGTCTCTGCTGGAGCTCTGGTCTCCGGAGACCGGGGCTCTCGGTGCGACCGTCCGCCGATACGGGACGCCGAGCGAAGTGCATGGTAATAAATTTTATGAAAATTAACCCAAGACATCCGGAGATTCGCGAGCGTGCTACGCGCACCTGGATCGAAGATGGGGCCTCGATCAAACATTACGGGGGATGTCCGAGGATTCAGTAGCCAGCGATTTCCCAGCGCGTGATGGGGAAAATTCTCCGGGCCACGGAACCTCGTTTCACGATTGCTACCGCACTCGATCTCATCGAGAGCATTCCGTGTTCGCGGACGATGATTCCTTAGATGCTTACTGATGAGGCTGCATCATCAGGACGCTGAGCTGAGGCTTCAGGCCCAAGTATGAGGCGGTAACTGTCATTGTCCGGCTTGGCAATAAGTTTGGAGTTATCATGATGTGCTTTGCTCGAGGACCCAGCGCCGGATCAGCGGTTAGGACCGGGAACAAGCCTGAAAACAGGACCGGTCGGTCAGCCGGCTACCCATCGGGACGGGGAGCTAAGGTCACGCCAGTCGCTCGTTTGGCCGCCTCCGCTTCATGGCTACGTCGAAGGAATAGAATGCGGCGGCAAGCGCCGCGACGTACTCCACTCTATCCGATCGCCGCCCGGGCGTCAAGAGGAGTCGGAACCGGTGGGCGTTGCCGGTAATTTCTCCCCACGACCCATGGCCGGGAGCGGCGGCAGCCAGCGGCTGCTCCAAGGATCACCGAATAAACTGCCTGGACGTTATCCAACAACCGAATATCGATCCGCGTGAAATCCAAACTCCAATTTTACGCAAGCTCCCCGTGAGCAAGCGTCTGTTATCGTGCCGGAGTGGCTCTCAAGCAGACCTCCGGTATTTTTCCGCAGCTCCTGGAATAGGGTTCGAGGCTTTCCAAGGGAAATGTCTGGATAACTCTCCTGGCATTGAAGGCATCCGGAACGAGCCAAATGTAAAGAGGCTCGGAGCGGTGGGACGGAGAGAGCCAGCCAGCCCACTATCCCTCCTTCCGCCATCTCGTCCAGTGCGCGAGAGCACCGAATTTCTTCCCTGAACGCTTCAGCGGATGTCGTATCTCACATCTTGACCAGATCGGAAGTTTATGGCCTGAATTCTCGCTCCCGAGGAACGGCTCGATTGGTGACCACGTTGGGCGGTGTTTCCGCGGCGCTGGAAGAGCCGTCGACAGCGGTGCCTTGTCCTTGGTTCCTCGCCGTCGACGACACCAGAGTCAATTTTTTCTCCGGTCATTTTTCAAAAGGACGCGGCCGCGGTGGCAGCAGGACGAGGACGCGCAACAGTGCCCTTATGTAGAATGGCGCCTATCGCGGCTTGGGACGGCGGCGGGATCCGTGCGGGGCTCCGGTATTGTGAGGCGTTGAAGCGAATACCGGTCGCCGCCATTGCCGCATATCGGGTCCATTGAGGCCTTCTTGCGCCGACGGCTACGACCTATTGGAGAAAAACGCTCCAAAAATGCACCAGCCGACCGAACGGGCGGAGAAGTAGTATTATCGAACGTGGAAGACTTATCATGCGACGTAAAACGGAATTACCGAGGGAATTTTATGTCTAAGTCTCACGTGGTTCCCGGCTCGGAGGAAATTGAAATGCTTGATCCTCTCATCTCATGCTTGGAATGATTCATATCATTTTTACCCTGGAATCCCGGAGGCCGAGTGCCTGTCGCTTGGAAGCGGCGCTGTCGCGATTCGTTTTCCCGATCCCACGAACATGAATATTTGACCCTATCCGCACAGAGTCTTCGGATTGGAGTGAGAGCTCCGAGTGTTGCCGTGATAAATTGCACTGCGCCAGCAAGAAACCATTGTAGTCATCCTAACGCCGTATGTCTGCTATTCAACTGGACACTCTTATAAATATTAACACTCTAATAAAGGTGGGGTTATTATGGCCGACGATGGCAGGCAAACTGGTGCACAAGGCAAGGTATGGGTCGCTGTGTACCTTCTCGTGACAAAAGCAAACTGAATAAAAAGCAAACCGACCGGTCGGATGTACGGCAGCGGGTAATTTTGATGTTGTCCGTGGATGCTCTCGATAATTCAATATTGAACCAGCACTTATCATGGACGCTATGATTGTCCTCCGTTTGCGACATGTTGATATGTCTATTGGACCGGCCGAGTGACTTGGACACGCTACTAGGATTGTTTACCCACTCGAACGTTCGGCGTATGAATAGAGAACCTTGCGACATTGCGACTGACGACCCTGGGCTGAAGCAATCGCCTCTCCCCAACCGGCTCTCCTCTTCTTCCAGCCGCCGCCCCACCCCCTCGTCCATCTGCCGTCTGATCTCGTACGCGAGAGCTTTTGGCCAAAGTTGTTTCTGACCATTGCAATGCACGAAACTTACTCTACGAGCCTAATCAACGAAACTCGGCTCTCCGGCACGCTCGACGCAAGATTCCGTTCGTTTCCACCACGAGAAACGCTGAAACGGCGGCGGACCGAAGTTCCGATCCGTCAACGGTGGCGCGAGCGAGTTGTGCCAGTAAGCTTCCTATTCGATTGGGAAGTGCGAGGAGATTGCGTTTGCTCTCTGTAGCCGGCATGTAAGCCTGCCCCCCCCTTCTGCCCCTCCCCGTCACCCCGCCCCCACCCCCACGCACCGAAGAACGACGCACCTCATTCGATTGATTGCTGCGGAGGCTGAATGAAAAACGCCGCTCGACAGCCCCGTCTTCAGCAGTAGACGCGTTTCTCGACGAACGAAGGAATCTATCTTCATGCTGTAGGTGAAGCGCTGTAGGCTCCACGTAGCCCGCGCTGCTCGGGTGTATCGAGTGGAAAATAGGAAATCTGAATCGAAGCCTCGCTCCGAGATCAGGGGAACTGCTCGCGCTAGTCGACGACACGAACCATGAAGTACCGGTTGTAGGCGGCAGGCCATTGGAACGGGGATCTTGTTGTGTTCGGTGCAATGTAGCGAGATTGCCCAGAGGAATTACCTCAGGGCTCTGCTGGCACCGAACGCCCCACCTAGCGAAGGCTTCCTCCATTCAGCCTTATTCTCGGGAACAGATTCTTCTGAATTGCGTAATCAGCGGCGAGGAGCAAGCCTTCCCGCTTGGCTGCTCGAGGAACGCCTTGAATCCGCTCGCTACAATTTATTCAAGAGAGGCTGTCGGACACTCGTGGACAAAACGCTTGTGAGATGACCCTTGAGGGTGCAATCAGTTCCGTGTCATCGTGGGACGATGACGCCAGCGAGTTTGGGATCATTCCGTTATTATTTCCCACGTCGGGAGCTCCCGGGCTCACAGAGGGAGGTCTGGTTTCGGTCGGAGGAGCAATAGATTTCAGAGTCGATTGCTCGAGTCGGGATCGATCCGGACCATGGGAAAAACATTGTGGGAAACACGACTATTCCGCGATAAGCTCTCCTACCGAAGACTGAAGAAAACAGTGTAAAGGCTGGCTGTTGCTGCTGCCGCCGGTAGCTGGCTGCTGTCGACGACGACGATTACCATAATCAGCTTATCCACGCTGTTGTAGGGAACAAATACTTTCCGTTGTCGTAACCTCTGCCAACCGTGGATCGGTCGAAACGGCACCGCCAACACTGACGATTCCCTGTGTTTACACGATCGTTAGCTGTAATGAGATTTTCTTTTTTTTTTTTTTTTTTTTTTTTCGGNGAAGCAGCTACGCAAAGGGACTGACCCTATAATTCTCAAAAGGACTGCGAGTGCGAAAAGGGGGAGGGGGACTGGGGGAAGCTAGGAGGAAAAGGTG